>NC_052352.1:9566359-9616167 GCF_009727055.1 Benincasa hispida | reverse complement strand
CAACTGCATGCGGTAATAAAAAACAACACCGCATGCGGGCAAACGATCAAAGATGTAAAGAACAGCACAATTGCGGAGGATTCAGACGCATGTACAGTTGTCAGTTGTGCATTTCTGACGGGATTGGTTGCGTAACAGAAGAAATATTCATTGTACCGTTTCAGAAACTGCCTTAACAATAAAGTGGGGACCACAATGCAAAGAGTCAAAACTTCGCCTATAAATAGCTTATGCAATTCCATTGAAGAAATATACTCGATACGGGAGACTTGATACTTGTATATTCTGGAATACACAGAAACGTGTATATACTGATCTGAGAGAGATATTGGTCTGAAGCGATTTCCAGAGAAGATCCGGGAAGAATCCAAGAGATAAGGCCGAGAGCTGAGACTCCGGGCAAAGAATCCTTTCAATCCCCGCTGTTGAAGCTCTGTACGAAGGTCACTTCTACCAGAAGAGTAAGCCTGAGAGGGAAGCTCTCCTCTTCATCCATTCGACACGCCGGCAAGCAAAACCTCCGTCCAGATCTGTGTCAAGACGTTGACACTCTTCTGTATCTGTTTCTATCTCTTTTTCATCACTTGTACTCACCTTCTTTACTCTATCATTCACACCATGTATCAGACGCTTAATCTTAGTATTAATTGTTATGATCATTTCCATTATCATCTCTCTGTCTATTTCCGTTCATCCATGATTCACTTTCTCTATGATGTTTTCTTAATTCCCTGCGTAATTAGTAAGAATTAAGCAAGTAAATTAATCTTTGTTAAAGAAATAATTGTGTTTAGCTAAAGCATGCTAGATGGCATCTTCACCTGTGAGAGCAGACGTAAAGATGTTATTTCGCCTCTCGAGAGAAGGTTGGAAGAATGCGTTAACTAAAGCGAGAAGTACTTCCAGAGATGGAAGCAACCTTGCATTCATCACGTTCACCTCTGTTTCACCATAGAGATATGGGAACCGACCGATCACCGAGAGGTGTACGCCAAGGGAAAGCAGAACCTTAGTTATATCTTTAACGCAGTTAACAAACTTGAGATGTTTTTACTATTTATTCTTTCTATTTTTGATTCACCCATAAAAACTTGTCATCGCATACCATGATCCTTTATATAACTTCACAATCAGTCTCGACCTCAGTATCATGTATCTTGTATCTTGTATCATGTTAGCTTAGGATTTTATTTTCAACACAATTTTATTTTATCAACGCAATTTATGTTTATTGCAATTTAAATTCATGTACAAACCAAATCTTTTATTAATTGTAAAACCGGTCGCATGTATCACAAAAGCAAGATATTAACGAAAACAATCCCTGTGTTCGACCTTGGATTATTCTGAGAAACTTGTGTTGGAATTATACTTGGTTTTTGCACAAGAAAACATGTGACATGCATTACTCTATCGCATACTACAAGCATATAGTTAACAACGCATATTTAAAAGTAGTATCGCATAAAGTGTGCATAAACAATAAGACAAATTTTATGTTAACAAGTGTATCATTCATCATTTAGGCATACTTGGGAGAGTAGTTTAAAACACAAATCTAAGACTCGGGAGAGCGGATTGGAATGCATAGGCAAGAATGGGGAACTTAGGGATAAGCTCCATTTGCTTCACACAGCATATGCACCCTACAGAACGAATTTACATGCTCATGCTCACGATAAAGGGTTATGCGGCAACCATGCTCATGCGGCGGGAGCTAGTGAGCTGGTTATGGAGGTCTAGGCAGGCATAGGCTTCTCGGCAATATCGCAGATACACCGCATACGTCCTAGAGTTAGGTTCACGTGTGTGTAGCATGATTGCATGATTTGCGTTGACTAAGGTTGCCCTTGCAGTCACTCTTAAGGGTTGCAATGAAATCATCTCCGCATTTTATCTATTTTCCCATACATTTATTTCAAGTCAAGTATTGTCGTATCTCTACCTCTCATGCATATTCTCATTGCGTTGTCTGTTAGATAAGAGTAGGAGTAGGGTTAAACTTATCAACCTCTCTTCCATTCTTTTATTTAAACTGCCGTATGCACATAATCGCATACATATAGCTACAAGTCCCTGTGTTCGACCTCGGATTACCCGAGAAACTTGCGTTCGCATTATACTTGGAATGAGCGCAAGAAAACTTGTGACAAGACGTATGGTCATCACATACATTTATTAACGCATATTCATTCCAACACATAACCATCGATGCATGACTATCAATGCATATCTTATGAGCATGTATCGCATACCGCGTCCACGGGATATTAGTTGTCGAGTAAAATTAACTTCTTATTTCCCATCACCAGCAGCCACTAATAACGGGCAGAAATACACGTTATTACAACGCAAAGACATAAAACAATGAGGGAATGCGACGATAAAAACATGAAAAATTGTGTCTAAAAGCATTAAGTTAAAATGATTGCGATCGTATGCGCCCATCGCAGTAAAGTAGCTAATTTACTTCTTTTGTGTAGGAAAATGTGTTGGCGCAAAACAAGTTGGGATGCAAGAAATTCAGTGCCCGAGCGCATTAGAACATTGCGACCTCAAAGCTATGCGATCGTATGCGCTCGCGAAGATCTACTCAAGAAGGTGGCCGCATAAAGACGACATATCAAGGTGAAAGCTTAATAAATCATTATGGGACAGAAAGCTGATGATGGTCAAATCCGAATTTAGTTGACAAGCCATTAACAACACACTATAGCAAGTATATCCAACTTTTCGGTGACCATTAATTGACGCATCAAACAGAGATTTAATGACTTCCCATTATTGCAATCATTTGAGAGAAAATCTCTTCACCCAGAAACTCTATAAATACCGAAGGCCAACTTCATTAAGGGAATTCAGAATTTTGGAGTTCCCATCCGCCATATACATAGAAGATATATCATAGACATCCGTAATCTGTAATTCATATAATTAGAAGGCGGAGGCGAGCGAAGAGAGAAGAGGCCGGAAGATCGTTTTTGGTTAGTTCGAGAGACTATCGGGAAGCGTTGAGAACGGAGAGAGGGCCGACTCTTGCAAAAACAAGAACATTCTTTTAGGCAGAGTAAATTAAAACACAGTGTAAAAGCCTCGAGAAGCAAGACATTTCTACCAGGCTCTCTATCTCTACTTCCATTTTCATTCTATATTCTGATTTTATTTATAAAATGGAATTTGCATCTCTACATCTGTTCAATCTCTTCACAATGCGCATGAGTAACTAAACTTCTGGGTTGAGAAGCACTTAACTAGCATGACCTAAGATCTTCCTTTTATGCGATCATCTTGTCTTATGTATGTGTCCATCACCCTTAGAGATACTTAAGAGAGTAGTCTAAAGAAATAACCTAAACTTGAGAAAGTTAGGTTAGAATCTAGACTTGAGAAAGTCAGATTAGAACCGCATAAACAAGAGATAGAAACTTAGAGATAAGTTTTGTTTGCTATCATGCATCACATGCACCCTAAAAATAGGATATGATAGTATGCGGTCGCCTTGTGTGTGTGTGTGTCATTCATCCTCGCATAGACAATAATAGAGACTTAGACATGAGTCCTATAGACATTATCGTATATATAGCATGCGTCCTAAAATAAGGAACTATAGCATTGCATTGAGAGATGACATGCTATTATATGTGTGTAGCATGATCGCATAATTTGAACGCAATCTTAGGAAGTGTTAGCTAATTCCCTTCTCAACCCGTTCCCTACATACTCATTGTAACTTTCACTATTATTAACTCTTTTCTCAATTCCGCCACATAGGATTTATACTTTAAACAAACATACTAACCTACTTATTGTTTTGTTTTTGTCACCGCAAAGGAATCGAAATTTACCAACATATAATATCTCAATAGTCCTTGTGTTCGACCCTAGGCTTACCAGGCAACCTAGTAGGATTTATACTTGGATTTTACTAGGAAAACTTGCATGTGCAATGCATACACCATTATGTCATCATATTCACGACGCATCAGCCACCTGTGCAGAAAGTGTGGCTATTGTGTTTGAATTAACATTATTCACATTCTGAAAGCGCTTCCTATTTTCTATTATGGCATTGTAAGTATCATCCACCCTTTCCATGTTGTGTTTGGCGATGTGATCTAATATTTTCTTGTCTTCATTGTAAGACTTATCCATTATGCCACCAGCTACAGCTGTGATGCCATTTGAGAAGCTTGGTTTGGCCCCCCATAAAAAGTTTCCATTTGAACAGTTAGAGGTAGTTCGTGGTTAAGACAAATCTTGACTGATACCTTAAAGCTTCCCATGCGACACTCAACGTTTCAAATTCTCCTTGTTCGAAATCATGATTTCTCTACTCCTCCTTGTGTTAGTGGTTGGAAGGAAGTACTTCTACATGAACTTTCTAATTTCTCTCATGTTGTTATCTTGTCAGGTCTCATCAACGGAGAGAATAGGGGAATAAAGAGAGTCTGATGGCTTCTAGAGTGATTCCAGGAATCAAAAACGAGTTGCACATTTCTAGAAAGCATTTCATGTGGGCATGTGGATCTTCACCACGAGCACTTCCAAACTGACCTACAGTTTAAACCATCTAGAGCATTACGGACTTCATTTCAAATCTCGTTCCATCTTGTGTTGGGTATATGATCCCTGGTGAGAAGTCATACAACACACGTGACGCATAATCTCGCATTGGACGCGTACCGTTATTCGCCATTAGGATTGGATTGGGTGCAGCATTGGCTAATTGTTGAGCTAAGTTTTGGTTTAGTTGATCATCCACCATTTGTTGTTATCTTTGTTGTTGCTGTCTTATTTGTTGTCTTAACCTTCGATGACGATTCGATCAGTTTCTTCGTCTAACGATCGTTTCAACTTCGGGGTCATATAAGAGCTCAGGAGTGTTTTCCCTACTCATAAAACGTTTACAAGCTTAGGCTTAGTTTGTAATACTCCCTCAACTGCAAGTTTTTCTACAAAATATACAAGCAAAAATTCTGGTTAGCCTTGTTGCTAAATCCCCGGCAATGGCACCAAAAACTTGTTCGTGGTTTCGTGATGTGCACTAGGAGTGTATTATAAGTGGAAATGGAAGATAAAATTGTTGTAAATTAAGATGAATGGTAAATGACTTCTCTAGGTGAGAAGAATGGGTGATGCGTTACACTCTCTCATTTATGCGTACAAGCTTTACCTAAACTAGATCCAAGTATAAATCTAATTCGGGTTCCTGGTAAGTTCAGGGTCGAACATAGGGATTTAGGTTAGACTAACGCAAGCCTTACGTTGCACTAATGTAGAAAGGTTCTAAATAAATGCTGGAAAAGTTATCTACACTATTTTAACCGTATGCGTACAAGAAGAAACAAGAGTTCAAGTGAAATATAAGGTTCAATGAAGGAATGATGCTAAGTGATAAATGAATTTGTTGATCCAAGTAAGATGGACAAGAAAGAGTGTGGGTAAGAATGAAGATGAAGGATGCGTGTTTACAATCAATGTATGTCAATGCATTGGGTTTCTGTCTATCTAATCATTCGACATTTCTCAATGCAAATGCCACATGTTCCTATCTCTAGAGTTCACGCGTTGGATACAGAAAACATTGAAGCACAAGTGTCTTTATCTCTAAAGCTACTGTTCGTTTTGACTTGATGCGTTTTTAGCTATTCTATTCTCTCGAATGGTTTAGTTGAGATAACTTCAACCAAATGATCAAAATGATTAAAGCTTTTAGAATTTTAGCATGCACAAAGTCACAAACGCATTTAATGTGATAAATTGTACGCAGAGGGAAATGTGAATGGATCAAATTCACGATTTTATAAAGATTGAAATTGTCTTTACAACAACACACTTAATCGCATGGAACGATGAATGGACATAAAGTAAAAAGAAAAGAGTCAAGCCAAAGAGTTCAATTTCTTGTCCTTTTTTGCTTGATCTTAATGTGTGTACAACCAACTTGTTAAAGAAATGAAGAAAAGTTCTCTTTCAAGCTTGGTTCTCTTCAATTCTCCTTTATCAATAATGGTGATGGTTTTTTTTCCTCTTGTGATCTTCTTGCAGCAGCATAACTATTATGTCTAAGCTCTAAGTTACATTTTATGTTATGCTGCTTTTTCTGGTTGCAAGTTTTCCATTTACAGGTGTTTTCCCTCAACAACTTGTGATATGACAGCATTAATTTCCATGCCCTAGTCAGCTGCTTGCCATTTCAGTTGCTTTTTAGACGCCGACATTCAGATACCCATACTTGCAAGTGGTGATTTGACAAGAACAACTCGAACCAATGTATCTGCTATGCGTTAGAATCCTTCAAACGCATGCCTTTGCATTAGTAGAGCCTACAACACTTATGAGATTTATTGAAATCCTACGATGGGATGCGTTAGTCACACAGTTTTATCAAAAAGAATGTTTTTGTAAAGGTTAGTAATGTTTGAAGGACCAATGTATCTACTATGCGTTAGAATCCTTCAAACGCATGCCTTTGTATTAGTAGAGCCTACAACACTTATGAGATTTATTGAAATCCTGCGATGGGTGTGACACAGTTTTATCAAAAAGAATGTTTTTGTAAGGGTTAGTAATGTTTGAAGGATTCCATGCGTTTTCCTTTAAGATATATGAGATTTTATCATTAAGAATCATGATTGTTCCAACTTTCGAGAGACAATAACTTGTATTTCTACAAATTATCAATGTCCTTACATACTTGTTTAAATTACATAAGATAACATAGGATCTTAGTTTATTGGATTGAGTATATGTTTATAAAATAACACATATTTTATAACAACAATATGTTTATAAAAAATTTACAAACTATAAGATTACAAGGAGATTTAGGACACCAATCCTAACAGAATGGTCTATATCTAGAGCATGTTTAATCTAGATGCTTGGTTTTGACACATTTACTCATGATTAAATACGTTGTTTTTAATGTGTTTGATAGAATGTCTAGTCATGATCTCCAAGAGGCAATAGTAATTGTGTATTGAATGGTTGACTAACCTAGGACGCACTAATTACTAGATTTGGAGAAGTAGAAGCATGTAGATAGATTAACAATTAATCGATGCAATTGAATCCTTGAACTTAATGCGCGCATTTTCTCTTCAATATGACCGCTAAGGAACCCAACAGAGGTATAAACATGTAGATAGATTAGGGTTAGCATTATCCTAACTTAATCATTGATTAGGACACTTTCTTGACTAGGTTATGCTAGTTGTCCGCCTTTGTAGAGACTAATTTAATATAGATTATGTAAGTAGTTGCATGCTTAATCCGATTGTGAATTAAATTTGTAGAATTAAATGATAAGAATTGCAATGAACATCTAACTTGGATTAGAAGCACGATTGTTCTAAACTTACTTACAACTATCCATTATCTTCTTATTTTTAGTATGTTTCTTGTTTTAATCAAAAACCCTGTTTTATAGCTTCCATAGTTAAGCTTCGTTAAAGAAAAGATTAAATAACATTTCCCTGTGGGTCGACCTCTTACTTCCACTTTAACCACGAGTTAGCTAGGTTGTTGTTCGAGCTTTATAAATATTGTTTGTTTCGGGTTACGTAGAACTAATGAAACCTACTTAGCGTCTGGACAACTACTATTCATTGTTATACATTCTAATGTTCTTTGCAACCGGATAAAAATGTCAGCCATCTCTAATTTTTATTGAATTCACGAACGTCTTCTATTATCATTGGCTCTAATGAATGAAGAAGCCATTGAATGAAAAATTTATAGTTTGTTTCATTTGTGTAGTTGCTAATGTCATCTTTTTACATATTAGGGAAGGGTTTTCCAACCAGACATATTTTAGGCAAAAGAAAAATGATATTGGGATTGCTAGAAAGTATTCCAACAATGCTGAAATGTGAAGTAGCTATGATAATTTTCTTTCTCGTACTCATTGTCTTATTTTCTATCTTTTTTTTCTCTTAATTTGTCTATTTCCCCACTTAATCTTTTTGCATGGTAGGTTCCTAAAGGTATAAAAATGAATGAGTAGGTAAGAGACATGTTACGTTTGCATGTATCTCTGCATTTATAATTTCCATTATGACATACATTTATTCGTTTATAATTTTCATTTATGACATCCCATCATGGCAATATCTTCATCTATGAATTATAAGTTCAAAATTATCTGTTAGAATCATCTAAGCCTACTACTTCAAACTGTATTCTTATTATCTCATATGCCCAAATGCCTTTTTTTTTTTTTTTTTTTGAGATTTGAATGCTAATTTACTTTGAAATTTATAAGCCATTTCTTTTGAATCATGATTTCTGTTTACATTAATTTTCTTCTCCTTGCACTTGTAGGTATGTATACGGAAAATGAGAAACAAGGTTGAAAGAACAATTTGGGAATACTTATTTGGCATATAATAGGTATGTCGAGATCTTATTTAAAAAATCTTCGAGAATCCTTGTGGTGATGATTTGTAATATTCTTTCTTGAAATTAACGATAGTGAACAATATAGGACCAATATAATTAATATAGGGAGACCCCTTCTTGTCAAACTTGACCATATTATATCAACGTTCAACAAAAATAATTATTAAAAAGTTTACAAAGGAACACATGTACCAATATCATAGATCCAAGGCACTATTAGAAGAATTAATATTTTGTTATCTTTAGTTTTTTTTTTATTATTATTTTTTCTTAAAATATACCAAATACATAAAAGAAATCATGTTATAATTTTCAAGTTTTATTTCATAAATTTATACACATTAAAAACACTCAATATTATTTTTAATTTTAATATTATTATTAGTTTAGTTTAAATCGGGATGGATGAAACTTGAATATGTTATGTTGAAAGAAGCGAGTAAAACATGTGGAATAGATATATTTAATTCTACTCACATTTAAGCTATACTATTTTACAACATTTTTTTAAATTATTGATTATTTAAATGAGGAACTACAAAAAAAAAATAATAATAAAATGAGGTGTATATTTATTAAATTGAGATTCAATAAAGAAGGGATTTAAAGAAAGAGAGAGGTGAATGATGTTTTATTCGGATAGATAAGCAATTTAATAGAGATTAGAAAATGATAAATTATATAACTAGAGTAAATGACCATAGTGGGAGAGGTAGGTATCAGCCAACCATTTACCCAAAGTAATTTGCGTTGTAGTATTAAAATGACCATGATCTTGGTTAAAACCTTCATGTGTGTCAACGTTTATAGGTAATTTCAAGGCATCGATGGTCACTATATCTGGTAGTTCTTTACTGACTGCATCTTGTGCTGCTCTCACTGCCGGCAAATCATGAGTATCATGCTTCATCATAAAGTCATAGAGGGCTATTTTAACAAGAATGATGGGTAAAAATCTAGGCTTTATATCATTGCGGATGTCGGTGAAGAAATTCTTTAGGTTGTCTTTGTATCTATTGGCAGTGTCACTCATAGCTGCATCACTCTCCCCTTGAAACCAGAAAAGAGCACGCACAACCCCACCTTCTTTATCAGATGCTTTGATTCGTTCAATGAAATTTTTGTAAAATGTTGCATCAGGATTGCTAGGATTTTTAATCCATTGTTCAATTATGGTGCCACCTCTAGCACAAGGAACTAAACCCACTGTGCCTGCTCTTGGCCCTACTTTTGTTAACAACTGGTGAGCAAATGGCATTCCTGGACCAATCCCAACCGTTTTGTTGATGTCGATTCCCTCATGTAGAGGCTCTCGTGCAATCTCCCATTGGAGTGCAGGGTTTAATCGTAGGATCGATGGGTCTGATTGACATTCTGGTGGAATTAACCCATCCCACTCAAGCTCTCTCACTTGATTATTCTCAACCCCACCTCGCCCAGCCATATTGCTCTGACCAGCTAGGATGAATATGTTGTTAGGAGAAGCAGCTCTTGAAAGAGAAGAACCGAATAGCATTGTACATAGCAAGATTGATAACTTTAATAAAGCCATTTTGATCTTTTGTATCTGTGCAAGTAGACACAGAAGAAAAGTGTAAAGTAGGTGTACACTTCACTAAAAAAGGTTGTAACTTTTCTTCTGTGTCTATTTGCACAGACACAACTACTTTCCTATTGAAATTTTGCCCCTTCTTCCTTTTGTTTTGTTGGCTGATCCTTACCTCTGCCTTTCTATGTTAATGGCCCTCAACTTTTATACTCAAATTTAATTCTAAATTTAGTAAATTTAGTTTTGAAAGTTCATTTCTATTGGTGAATATTTGTGGATTGTGAGGGTTTGTCGCCTTTAATTATTTTTTACCACCACAAAATAAATTTGTTAACTGTCTATTTGTGAAGGTATATATAAAGAAAACTTCAGCGATTTCGTTTTTGTTTCCATTTTATTACATATTGTTTTAATCTTCTATTCCATTCTCTTAAATAGAAGACATTTCTTTCTAAGATAAAAATATAAAAATTTAGTTCATGAAGTATATAATTTTTTACTGATTTCCCAACAATATGCACATGTTTGTTCTACTAAATTGGATTTACTCTTTTCTTTTTTTTAAAAAAAAATTATTAAACATAGGCAATTGAATTTGTGACTACATTTTAGTCTATATAATTTTAAAATTGTAACAACATAATATCCCTAAATTTTAATAAGTAACGATTCATTCCCACTCGTCAAAAATATTATTTAATAATATTTCCTTCACATGATAATTTAATTGTCGATCAAAATTTATTTATAAATTATATAAAGATTAAATCATTACGTAATAATGATTGAGACATAATTTTGATGAGATCCATCATAGTGAAGACTATGCATTATTACAAATTTAAAATTATAGAAAATAAATTATTACATATTCAAGTTCAATGACTAAATTATTATATAGGAGCTCAATTGTTTCAAGTTGGATAGTACAAGGATAACATCATTATAAACTAAAATTTATAGACTAAATAATTATTTGTATGAAAGCTAACTTGGGGCAAGCTACTAAATGTCGTACTTTAGTATGCTAACAAACTTACTAAAACGTAACCATGTGTACTGTAAAAGAAGAAAGAAAAAGTTAAATAATTGAAATCTTCAATCATTTATAAATTTGGGCAAGTTGTTGTTTCATCCGGATAAAAGCAAAAGTGTATAAGTACAAAACAACATAAATTGTTATTAAGATTTAGGAAAGTGTTCTTTGTATAGGTGGCAAAGCTAGGATATTAGATAAGGGGCTCAACTTCAACTAAACATAATTTTAGGTATACTAATATAATATCGTCAAACTAACATATGGAGATAGGTAGATCAAAAATTAAATATTAGGGGCAAAAATTTTAGCTTACTAACATCTAAATTTGTGTCATATATAGTTCTTGAACTTTAAAAAATTGAAATTGTGAGGTTCAATTAGAAACAATTTTTTGTATCTAATAACTATTACTTTTTAAGCATTTCAAATATTTTATGAGATTTTTATATACTAAATTTAATTTTATAAATCTATTAAATATTTTTAAGGGACTTATTAAAATTAAAATTAAAAATTCAAATACTTACTAATCATAATTTTAAACACTAAAAATTAAATTTGGACTGACTTTAATGTGATTTAAAAATAATGGTAAAGTAAATAAAAAAGATAAAAAAATTATATGTAAAACTGGTGTTATAATTTGTCTTAATTTTCAAAAATTAAAAATAAATAATCACCAAATGAGTCCAAAATTTAAAAAATATTTGTATATAAACATGAACATATATGTAGAAATATATATATATAAGAAACTTTAAGTGACAAAAATTGGCTAAAATTAAAAAGGGAAATAAACCTGCCTCAAATAAGAATCAAACTTTGGTGGCGAGATTACCCTTAGTATATTTATTCTATCAATTTTGACTTTCAGTTTCATCAATTAAAATGTTTAATTGCTCATCAATTTTGAAACATCTTACTATAATTTTTAAATTTGAGTTTTGATACCAAAATGAGAATAAAGATTGTTAAGAGATTTCATATATTTTGCGATAATAAAAACAACCTCATGTATGGTTTTAAAAAAAGAAAACAATGTCATGCATAGAAAGGCTAACAAACTATATTTAAAAGAGTTTTATAAGAGAAAATTCAAGAGTTGTTATAATATATTTGATTAACAAATTAAAACATTCACTAGCTTGAAGCCCTAATAGTACACTATCACTTTTTATATCGCAACACTTCTTTTGAAATTTAGTTATAATACATATTTACTCATCTAAAGTCTATGTTGAAAGGCCACAAACACATTATTAATTGGATATTTATGTATGGTTATTTATGGATCAGACTTGCACATTTTCAGAGAGGAATGTTCATAAATGAATCAAATAGTAACTGAGTTTAATTTAGGGATCATGAAATTTGGAAGAGCTAAAGTACTTGAGATATATATATGAAAGTTAAATGAAGACATTAAAAGAAAACAATCAATTAATTTGAGATTTAAAGAAAGAGATTAGATGGAATGGTGATTTTATTGAGATAGATACAAAAGTTAATAGAGATTAGAAATGATAAATAATATAATTAGAGTAAATGACTATAGTGGGAGAGGTAGGTATCAGCCAATCATTTACCCAAAATAATTTTCGTGGTGGTATTAAAATGACCATGATCTTTATTAAAACCTTTAGTTGTTAGGGTTTATGGCCTAAATCTCGTGGGTCTTGTAGTTTATAATTGTAATGTACAAATAATTTATTTATTTAATAAAATGTTAGATGTTTTATTCGACATTTAGTAGCATTAACCCACAAACCAATAAACTAGTATCTAAGGTTATCTTCTGTAGCTTAAATATGTATGTAGAGACATACAAGTGAATCGTGTTTAGGGTCTATAGTAGATGGATAAGGTTGGGTTCCTTATCTTGGTGACACTACGAATATGGTTCGTTTTATAGATGTTACAATCGTTGTAAAGTACTACAAATGATATGATCCTAATCATTCATGTAGAGACATGTGAGTGGGGGTGTTTTACATAAAGGAGTTTGTATAAGACTGGATCACGAAATGACTAGTCTCATTATATAATACCTATTAGAATTTACATTTCACTAGGATGACCATAGGTTACATGACTTGAATCTTGAGTGAGTCGTGAACTCCTATCTATGAACGTGGTCCTTTGATTTGTATGGGTGAGAGGAGCTGAGAACACAAATACACAAGATGAAATTCACTCATTCTCTAACGTTTGGGTAAGTAGATAAATTCTGAGGCTTGAAGAATGTGGCGCCACAGCCTCTCTTAGCCCAAGAGAGGTTTGGTCATAGTTGGACAATGACTTATTGTTCATTAGAAGAATCAGTGGTACTTAAGGAGTTAGATGCAACTATAGGGGCAAAATGGTAATTTTGACCTAGTTGTACTTACGAGCAATTTGTGAAGGGTCATTGCACTGTTGACTGGTTATATCTAATGGACATTAAAATATATCTGTAGTGCGAAGAGTGCGGTAGTTAGTGTCAAAATCGTAGGGCATGTTTTGTTTGAGCAAAGTGCTAAGAGGTTGCGCAATTTGAGAAAATTCTCTAATGAATCTCCTATAAAAGCTAGCATGCCCTAAGAAGCTTTTGAATGCTTTGACATTTGTAGACGCTAGAAGTTTTGCAATCACATCTACCTTGGCGTTTTCAACCTCCAAACCTGCCTTAGAAACTTTGTGACCAAGAACTATTCCTTCGGTCACATGAAGTGACATTTCTCCCAATTGAACACTAAATAGGTCTCCTTGCATCGGGTGAGGACAACTTCCAAATTATTAAGGCAAACAAAATAAGAATCCCCAAAAATAGAGAAATCATCCATAAAAACATCAATAGATTGTTTAAGAAAATTAGAGAAAATATCCATCATGCACCTCTTGGATGTCCCCAGCGTATTGCATAGCCCAAAGGGCATATGTCGAAATGCAAATGTTCGAAAGGGGAAAATAGTAGTTTTTTTATCTTGATCTTTTGGAACGATTACAATTTGATTGTAATTAGAATAGTTGTTTAGGAAACAATATAACTATTTTCCAGCGAGTCTATCTGACATTTGATCAATGCAAGAAAGTGCAAAGTGGTCTTTCTTGGTTACTGCATTCAACTTTCTGTAGTTTATGCAAAAGCGCCACCCAGTGACTGTCTTGGATGGAATCAACTTTTTGTTGCTGTTGACAACTATAGTGGCACTTTCTTTCTTTGGCACACTTTGCACTGAACTTACGCAGTTACTGTCAGAGATGAGGTAAAGTATCCCAGTGTCGAGCCATCTAATAATCTCTTTCTTCACCACTTCTTTCATGATAGGGTTGAGTCTGCTTTGAGGTTCAAAAGATCTGGTCTTTCCTTCCTCCAATTTTATCTTATGCATATAGTAGGAAGACTGATTCCACAGATTCAACAAGCGTCCAGCCTATGGCTTGTGTATGCTTCTTCAATACCTGCAACAAAAGTTGTTCGTTAGCATGAGAGAGTCTAGATGAGATGATAATAGGTAAAATGTCATTAATTCCAAGAAAAACATATTTTAGATGATAGGGCGAGGTTTAAGCTCAAGTGTTGGTGGCTCCTCAAGAGAAAGGGGCATTGGCTTTGATTGTCGCTCTTTTAGACAAAGTGGTTCGAACTTCTTTGTACTATCGATCAATGCATAGACCTCACATTTCGGGTCCATCTTTTTTTGGCTTTCGTCTTCAGATAATTCAACAGCGTCGCCTTGGTGTACATGAATCAAAACTTTTCCAATGGACAAAAAGGGACACCCAAGAATGATTGGGATATCCTTTTTTGCTTCATAATTGTAACACCACAGGCCCAAGATTCGGCCCCTGATGGCCTCGACATTCCTCTTCCCCTGCGACCTGGTTATCTCATCCTCCCTTGCCTTGAATGCTTTTTGAAAAGTGAAAGTTGTCCCCACAAACCAACATGGGTCTTTTCAGCATGTTTTGTCCTCACTAACATGCATCTTAGGAAAATTCCTAGGAGGTCACCCAACATAGGATTGCTCAAACCTAAGCACGCTTACCTTTGGAGTTCCTATGATTGAGCCATCGGATGTGATATCGGTTCATTCATGTAACCCTTCTGAACTCGGGTCGTTACATGCCCACCAGCTTCTGCTTGGTTCGTCCTCGAACCACATCTTACTGGGAGAGGTTCTGCTCTGATACCATCTGTAACACCCCAAGCCCAGGATTCGGACCAAGATTCGAAATCCAGATTCAGCCCCTGATGGCTCCGACATTCCCCTACATCCCCTGCGACATGGTTATGTCATCCTCCCTTGTCTTAAATGCTTTTTTTAAAAGTGAAAGTTGTCTCCACAAACTAACACGAGTCCTTTCAGCATGCTTTTTCCTCACTCACATGCATCCTAAGAAAATTCCCAGAAGGTCACCCAACATAGGATTGCTCAAAGCTAAGCACGCTTAGCTTTGGAGTTCCTATGATTGAGCCATCGAAAAGGAAGGTGCACCTTATTGGTATAGGTAGTAACTTTCAATTTTATTAAGCCTTTCTTAACCATACTTTTATGTCCTCAGGATCCCTCTCATTCGGATGTGGTATCGGTTCATTCATGTACCCCTCCTGAACTCGGGTCGTTACAGTTGGTATCAGAGAATAAGTTTTAGGTTCTGTGGACTATGTTCAAAGAAAATATTATGAGGTGTGAACGCATTATTTGTTGTGTGTTCTATATCTTAAGCTATGCGTTTATACCCATGCGTCTGAGGTCATGGTTGGAATGAAAAGTATGCGTTAATCTAGTATGCAATGACCATGCATTCCTATCACAAGTTTTCTTTCATTCGCGCCAAGTATAATGAGAACGCAAGTTTCTCGGGTAATGCGAGGTTGAACAAAGGGACTCGTCGCTCAATAATTCTTGTTAAGCAATGCGTTTGAGGCGATGAATAAAAGTAAAAAGACGAAGTTTCATGGGCTACATGTTACTCCTACTCCTAACGAATCAGATTGAGCAATAGAAGACTTGCGATGAAAATTGGTAGATACACAACAACTGTTAACGCATGACTATATCTCTATAGTGCATGGTTACATCGAACATAAGATTGTGCCTATCTCTAGAAACAATGCATACTTTGCTTTAGTGCGTTCCATCTCTTACCTTCTCAGACAGTTAGACGCGGCTAATTAACTTATAGACAAGCATTGCAACAACCCATTGACAAGTGTTGCTACAGCATTTCACTAAGCAAAGAGGATTAACTCACTATACTCGTACAACGCACACCTCTCGGTGGGTTGCTACATGCGTCCTATCTCTAGGCTACACAATTAAGTATGCGATCGCTTTTGATAAATAAACGATGAAGATAAACGATGATAAAGATAAAGATGATGAAGAAGATGGCATTGAAGGAATCAAGATATACATTTATTACAAAATGACTTAATATCTTAAGCTAAAATGTAATACAATATAGATGTTATAGGAGAAATGAAAGACTCTGCGTCAAGGCTGCTAGTGGTGTCATGGATGAATGGTGGAGATGTTTCTCTCGAGCTCTATCTCCAGCGAAAGCTCTAGTCGTCACTCGGTTTGGTTTTTGGAGATGAAGAATTCTCACTGAAAATCTCGCTCATGCTCTCATATGTGATCGCAAACCTCTACCTTGAGGTAGAAGTTTGAATGCCTTGAAATGAAGGTCCAAGGGGCTATTTATAGAGTTTAAATGCCGACAGCTATCATGATTGCGTTATGTCTCACTACTGCCTTTGTCGCGGTATGAGCAATATCACATCATCTTATCTTGTTGATACTTCCAAAGTATGCGTCTGAGCTTGATTCAACTGAAGTATCAATGCATTCTACCTATCTTGCGATCACCCTTCTATTTAAGGTTTTCACTCCGTGGACGCAATCTCCAAGTGATTACCGCATTCACTTGATCACCGCAACTTCCATGCGATGGACGCATTCGATCATTGCAACTTCCATGCGATGGACGTATGTTATCACCGCATGTGTTCGTCTATGCGATAGCTCAGCTTTTAGTGCATGCGTTTGTCTTTGCATTCACCTGGCTTCAGCGCATGCGTTTGATTACGATTTCTTATTTCCAGTGCATGCGTTTGATTCCTGCGATAGCTACAAAAATAGACACTTTGGCATGGAGTAACGCATAATATTGAGGTCAGTGAGGATTATGGTGCTAATCGACGCAAGATTCAATTTTTCACAAATTCTGAGTATTATCACCGCATTTTCTACTTGTTAGCCCTCATAATTCTAAATAAAAGGCTTATAATAACTGGCATTTTTGCCAGTTATCAGACTGATTTATGATGTAAGTCTTGGTTTTGTGTCCCTTATGGCTATTCACGGATCCTTTGTCCTCGCCAGGTATGTTCTTATGTTTTATGGAAAATGTGTTTAAAAGCCTTCATGTCTAAGTTTATGTATTGACTAATTGTTATTGATAGTTTAACGACTTGAAAGAAGTTAGTATGAGATGACTATTTTGTTTTGGTGTTAGGAAACAAAGAAGGATCATAATAAAGCCATTTGGCAGTAGTTTAATTCATAGAAGGACTGATAGAAAGGGACATATATTTCTGTTCACAGATATTGAAACTTGATAGAACTATGAAGTGTTATGCACTTATGACATGAAAGAAAGAAATGGATGTATTTGGTTAAGCTATGGAATAAGGTAGGTGAATTGGAAATTCACTGAGGAATAATATTAAGTTTTTCATTACGAGAATAAAACTAGTGGTGCTACAAGGAACTTTATCACAAGGCACACGTTCTTAGTTACGAGATTAAAATTTCTTTATAAAAAAAAAGAAAAAAAGAGGTGAAAAAGAGACTATAAATTCTATTAAGAATTACCAGATATTAAAGGCAAAATGTTCCAAGAAAATTTTTGAAAGGATTAATAGGTCATGATCACTTTCATGGTATCGAAGTTGGTGGATCGAGTAATGTATGGTGTTTTGGTTCTTCATATAACGTGCCTAAAAGGAAGAAGAAGTACTAGTTGGAGCATAAAGCGATAGCATGAGGAACTGTTTACAAGACCTAGGTAAGATGAATTGGTCAAGGAATACCAAGATGGTTGAAATTATAGTTGCCTTTAGATGGGAGAAAACGAGTTATTGGATTGAAAATTCTTAAGGTGCTTTGGGTTTGAACTATGTGTTTTTCGCAATGAAAAGGTTCAAGTTTAATTAACTATACCAAGAGGAAGGATAAACGTTTTGAAGTTTAAAAACAATGTTATCTTGTGGGGATACCCTACTAAAGTTCCAAGTTTGGAATGAAATTTTAGATTTATAGAAAAGGTTATAAAGGGTCACATGTCTTGGTTTACGGATTATGTTTCACTCGGAAAGTAAAAAGTGCACTTTCAAGTTGTTGGGTTAAGCAAGGATAAATGTGAAGAAAATAATAGTATTTAAGAAAATATTTTATTCATTGGGGAGATAAATGGAAATTAATATGTTCAATATTCTACAATAGTTAAGAAAGGTTTGGATTTTAAGACATGATATGGGTGGATACAAGGCATGGTTTGGTGTAAAATAGGAATCTTTCATTACCATATGAAACTTTGCACTGCAGTATGCAGTGTTCGAAAAAAAATATATATAGCTTGCTTAGGTTGTTGGATTGTAGATTGTGAAAAGGGATTCAAATAGTCATATGCTTTGATATAGATATATTTCACTAGGGAAGTAAAATAGAGCATCTTGGATTTATTGGTCTTGGAAAAGATAAGGGAAGATGAAAGGATTTGAGAAATATTTTGTTGTTTTGAGAAGGTAGGGGGAATTGATGTTTCGAGATTAAGAATAAAGGTTTGGTTTGGTGTCCAAGATAGGAAATATGTGTTTACAAACCTTTAGAGTTGGTATGAACAATCTCGTTACTATTTAGAACTATGGATCTTAGTATTGTTGGTTGAATGGATATGCTGCCTAAGCTATTGGTCATGGAACTCAATTTTAGCATGAGAATTTGATTAAGATAGACTATCACGTGTCAGAAGAGTGCTTAGCAATCTTCTTCAAATTATAGTGGAGTCGAGGAAATAACGTTTTATGAAAGGATGTTTAGTAGCAATAGTTGCTAGAAACCATGGAAATGGAAGGGGTAAGGCCTCGTTAAAGAAGGGAAAGTCATTGAAAGGTATTAGCAAGGTTTAGAGGTTTTGATTGTGGACACGAATATCTAGAACAAGGAATTAATGAAGCCATCGATTTGATTAAAGGTGAAAGTAATCTAGCTCCAAATAAGAAACAAGGTATATAATTATTAAGTTGAGAGAAACTCCTATCCTTAAGGCTCCTCATAGAAGTACTCTAGTAGAGTTGGAATAGCTTAAGTCACTGATACTAGAACCATTTAACAAAATGTTTCATATGTGCCTTAATGTTTTGCCTTGGAGCATATCAGCTTTATTTATTAGGAAAGAAAAATGATTCATGCGACTTTGTATCAAGTATTATGGATTGAATATAATAGCGTATCTCGGTTGCAGGGGATTGTCAGGGAAATTAGGTGCCGAATCCGAATTCTTAATCATGGACATGAGATGCCATGAGAGATATGTTTTTTGTTGCATTGACAGTGAGGTAACCCACTCTATGGAGTGTGAACATTCTCAATATAGATGTATGCAATCATGAAGGTCTTTATCTTAAAAACTGGCATCAGGTAATGGTTACAGCTATTATGAGGTTATGGTGATGTATTTTGGAATGACAAATGCTCTACAGTATATGGGGACTTCAAGAGCTTCATTTAAGTGAGATTTTCAGACTCGTGCATGGGAGGGTCTAAATCGTGATATGTGTTTGTTTTAAGATTAAAGAGTAACATGATATTGTCCCAGATAAGTTATACAATTCATGGTAGGAGGTGAAAATTTTATGAAACGTAGAGTTAGCGCTAATTAAAAGTTATTTGGTAGTATTATCAGTTTGAAGAAGTAATTTAGAAACATGAAGATGAGACAAGAACTAAGTATCACGAGCCTTTAAGGACTTGAATTTTCGAGGACGAAAGTCTCTTAAGGAGGGAAGAATGTAACATCCCGAATTTCAGGAAAATTTAAGTTAATTATCTAAAATTATTGAGTTTGAATTTCCCTTTCATTTGGAAAATTAGGATTAAATTGAAATAATGAAAAATATTTATTAGTTAAATTGAATTTAATTGATTAGATATTCGAACTAATATCTTGAAAATATGAATTTTGTTGTTTTTGAATGATTTAAATATTTGGAAGAATTTAATTTGTATCAAATTGATGGATCTTATGCCTTTTAATTTGGTTTTTGAAGCCTAAATTAAAGATAATTTGAAAGTTAATTGATTTATAAATTTAATAGAATCTTTAGAGATTTTGGAGATATTGTGATAAAATATTTTATTTATCTTTTCAAAATTTGAAAAAAAAATAAAAGAATTGAGATTTTTTTTTCGAAATTAAATGAGAGTGAAAAGAGACCAAAATTTGGGAGAAAGCATTCGATTTTTCAGCGGCAACTTTCACAAAATTATCTATTGCCAGAGTTTAAACCGTTGGATCGGGCTCCAATTTGGTCAGTCTGTTCGAGACATATTAGAGTTTTCATTTTGAGTGATTGGATCGTTGTTTGAAGCTCTGGTTTATTTGTAATCACTGCTGAATAAAATCTGTAAAATTAGAAATTCCTCTTTTCTCTTACTCTCGCAAACCCTCCTCATGCAAGACCCTCACTAGCAGACACTAGCCTAAACAATTTATGTCGTCCGACAGCAATACCTGCTACCTATCTATGGCAGCCACAAATCGACACGCCGTTGACTGCCACTGCCTCGATCTTTGTCGAAATTTTGAGGAAAACCTTAGGTAAGACTTATTTTTCCTTATAATTTGGGATGTGAAGTTCACCTCTTTGATTTTGGGTTAAATTAGTAACCTCTCTTTGGTTTGAAACTTAGATTCAAGATTTGGAAGTTTTGAGGCATTGACCATTAAGCGAGAGATCATTTTGTCTTGCACAAAATTGGTGAAGATCGGTAAGTTTTGTAAGTTGTTGGATGGTTATTCTTTTGGATTGAGAGTAATAGTGAGAAAATTAAGTTATTGATTTTGGATTTAATTCATGATCAGATTGGCTAATTAAATTGAGTATTGGAATTTGTCTTGGACCAAGCCACAATTAAGGTTGATTCAAGTATGCTAAAGAAGTTCTAAGGAGATTTTGTTTTGCGTTTGTTACCAAGTTGAGGTAAGTGGTACTATTATCGGTGTCTTTGTGCCAGGCAACCTAGTCTAGAATTATAAAGTTAACTAATGGACTCTTGAAGCATGATTCTGTCATTATGTTTTACTTGTTGCATGAAATTTATGAGTATTATGAGCAGGTTTAAATTTCTAATCAATACTGAAATTATGTATGTGATGTATGAATAGACCAATAGGGCAGTTTACGGTCCCGCCTTGACGCATGTTTTATTTCAGGGGACTGATGGGTCTAGTTCCATATTTGAAGGTATTCCTACGGACCACTAGACATGCGTGAGTCGACAGGTTTACGTTCATGTTATTTTTTTCATGTTTCATGTTTGATGGTGTGCCTACGGGCCCCTAGACATGCGTGAGCCGACAGGTTTACGTTCATGTTATTTTTCATGTTTGACGGTGTGCCTACGAGCCGCTAGACATGCGTGAGCCGAAAGGTTTATGCTCATGTTATTTCCATGTTTGACGGTGTGCCTACGGGCCGCTAGACATGCATGAGTCGATGGGTTCACGTTCATGTTATTTTCCATTTTGACGGTGTGTCTACGAGCCGCTAGACACGAGTATCAAGGCAAGACAGTACGTCTTTTGGTTCCTTTTCATCATAAAAAACCGATGTAGCTGTATGAGCCATGGCCATCATTTTCTACTCGTGGATGCATAGCCTGATTCCGCTAATGGGATCACTTACTGAGTATTTTATACTCAACCTTTCTTAATCTATGTTTTTCAGATAATGATAGGAACAGACTGGTGGGTGACGAGAGGGACCTATGATCGTGCCATATGGGATATGTAAATCGCTTCCGCCCAGATTACGTTTTCAAGCTATTCAAAAGTTTTGATTTGAAATTCGATGTTGGTCAAAATTTTATTTGTAAATTATTTTTCTTCATTATTTTAGGGGCCCTGAACAAAGATTCTACTTATTTGTTATTTATTTTTGAAAAGTGTCTTTATTATTTTAATGAAATTTATTTTTCCTCAATGGTCAAAATGTTTTAAATGTAAATGTTTAATTATAAGTAACAACCGTTATCAGAGTACTCAAAAGTTCGGGTCGTTACAATAATCCAGGATTATGAAGTCTTCTAGAAAGATAAATTTATTAACCTTCAGTAGCACATATTCAATTTTCCCTTTTAGATAAATAATGGATCTATCAGCAAGCTAAAGCGTTACTATGGTTGGATTGGCTTCACCAATTCCTAGCTTCTTGGAAATTGATAGGAGCATCAAATTGATACTCGCACCTAAATCGAATAACGCATGCCCCATGCCAATCCCTCCAATTGACCATGGGATTATAAAGCTACAGGATCGCCTTGCTTCTCAGGAATGTTTCTTTTGAATAGCACACTGCATTTTTTTGTCAACCCTATGGTCTCAGTTTCATTTATTGTCCTTTCCTTTGACAATTAACTTTAAAAAAATACACATAATTGGGCTTTTGCTCCATTGCTTCCACTAGTGGAATGTTAATATGTAGCTGCTTAAGAACATCAAGGAAACACTTGAATTGTTTTTCATCATTACTTTTTTGTAAGTGTCGGAGGAAAGGTGCATTTGGACGTACGTCAGATATTCCCCCTGTGTTGGAGGTACTTGTTGGAGAATGGATCGTAGAGCCAGGTGCTCTTTCTACTCCAGGCTTCTTAGATATGTTTGTATTCTAAGATGGTTGTTCAAGTGTGTTCATTGTTGGGTCAGGGTGGTTGTCTTCTCTTGAGTATTTTCTCTTAGCCTCTATCAGAGGTCTACCAATTCGCATTATCATCGCTAGACACTGCTCCTTGCTATTGTTGTGTTGTTTGGGAGCTTTCGTGTCGCTTGGCAAGGTTTCTTATGGGAAATTTTTTAGTTCATTAGCAATCTGATCTACCTACAACTCCAAGTTCTCGATGGATGACGCCCAACTCTTCAGTAATGCATCATTCTAAACTATGTACTCTTTCAACGAAACCTCAAGTGGAGAATAAGAAGAACTCGACGCAATTTTAACTATATTGTGAGATTGTCGTGGTAGTTGCTGCTGATTGTGCTAAAATCCTGGTGAGGATCTCTGCCTCTGTTTCTGCCACATACCAGGATGCTCTATATTTTACCGATGGCCTCCGTAAGAGAAATTAGGATGGTTTCTCCATCATGAGTTGTATGTGTTGGAGAAGAGGTTGTTCTTCACAAAACAGGATGATTGTGAATTTTGAAGACGGATTTCAGATAGATGTGACTCGCCGCAACCCACACAGGTCAAAGGTTGTCCCAACGCATCTATTTGATGCACATTCTGCGTTTGAGGTGTATTGTTTATGGTTAAGTTATTCAACATGATCGTCATCGTGACCACTTGTTTAGCTAAGTTGCTCAATACATCATTATTTATCACTCCTGCTCTTCGACGCCTATCCTCCAATTGTGATTCATCGCCCCACTCCATGTTATGCTTCGCTATTTGATCTAAAATCTCATTTTCATTATCATAAGACTTGATCATAATCCCTCTTGCGGTAGTTAAGTCTGCGACCATCTATGAATGTTCATTTAGACAAGTATAGAACGTTTCCATTTGAACTGTGAGAGGTAACCCGTGGTTCGAACATTTCTTGACTAACCGTTTTAAATCTCTCTCACGCATCCTTTAAGGTTTCAGAGTCTCTCTGATCGAAGTTCATGACTTCGCTTTGATGTCTTGTGTTCACAGTAGGAGGGAAAAACTTTTGCATGAATTTCTCTAATAACTTCTCCCATGTAATCACCTCACTAGGCTCGAAGGAGCTCACCATTGCTTTGCACCGTCTCTCAGTGAAGAAGTGAATAAAGATAGCCTTATGGCTTCAAGTGTGGTTCCAGGAATCACAAATGAATTGCATGTCTCCAATAAACACTTTAAGTGTGCCTTGACGAAAGGTTCTTTCAATCTCGGGGTCATATTTCAGCTAAGTAGAGTCTTCCATGCTCATAAAACATTTACAAGCTTAGGCTCAGCTTGTAATATTCCTTTGATTAAGAGTCCTGTAAAAAGATTCAAAACTAGATTACTGTTAGCTACGTCGTCTAATCCTCGACAACAGCAACAAAAGTTTATTGCGTTTTTATTTTTGCATTATGCTTGTGCCATTGTCTATCTTAATATGAGACTATATGTTAGGAGGCAGAAATTAGTATTTCATGCAAAGCTCTAGTTATGTACAAGTTTTCTTGAGTTAGATCCAAATATAAACCTAGCTCAAAGTTCCCTGGCAAGACAGGATAGAATGCAGGGATAGTTAGTGCTAACGCAAGATGGTGAAATGATCTTTTGCAGTGTGATTCTAAGTATAGACATGTGTTGAGATTCTAAACTAAACTAAGCTAGCATACATGCAAGAGAAAGAGGTTGGAGAAATATGATGCATTGACAAAATATGGAATGTGTTAGAATGTAATGTGATGATTCCTCAGTAACAGACAACAAATTTGTATGAAATCAATGGAATGAAATGGGGTTGGGAAGACTATTTGGTAATCTCTAAGTGTACATGTGTGATGCGTCCAGATTATGTTCTCTACTTAAGTCTTTCAACATCTCTTGATGCGTTTGTCACACTTTATCTTATCTCTAAGGTGCATGCGTTTACTAATATGATAGATTAATATGACTAACTTTATCTTTAAAGCTACTCAATATTCTTACTTGATGCGTTCCACAGTTACATACTTTCTCAAGCAGTTGACTATTTCAAGTCAAATCGATTGATCAGATGGATTCAAGCATAAAACGTTTTAAGTATGCATCAATCAAGTTGGATGCACATACATGCGACTTAGCAGATTAACATTTAGTTCCACCAAACCCGCGATGGATTTAGCTACTCATGATGAAAGAAAGTAAGAAAATGGATACAAAAATGGATGAAATCATGATTGAATAATATCAATGAAATAATTCTACAGAATCCCATTCAATCAAGACAAATAATGGAAGAAAATGCCAAGTAAGGGAAAGAAAATTGTGTCAAGCCGCTTGGGTCAATCTCTTACTCCTTTGGTTTGCTTTTAGGTTTTTCAGTTGTGACTAGGGTGAGGACGTGTTGAAGGCCATCCCACCCGGGCTCTAACTCTGTTAGAACCTCCGTATCGGTGGTGGAAATAGTAGTTAGACTCATCTTTTTCTTGTAGGCGGCAGAGGAACTAATTTTGTACAAGGATGTTACTGCCTACTCCTAAGTCTCTTACTTTTTGACTCTCTAACTAACTAATTATTCTTTAGATGGGCAGCATCTCCTTTATAGGTGCTTGACTCATCAACTTGTGATGTGATAGCATTAAATTTCAAGCCCTATTCTAGCCGTCTGCTATTCTGATCTACTTAGATGCTACCTATTAGGTTGCTCATATTACAAGTTGAGATTTGACGTTAAGTGCACGAGTGAAATATATCTTCTTGAATATGCTTGGTTTCAACGCTTGCGTCCTATGTTGGATTCTCTGCAATACTTATTGAAATTCCAAGATTCCTGCATTATCAAGCGTTAATGGTACACATTTTGTTTTTTTTAAAAAGGATGCTTTTATATGTATTGAACGCATATCTATATATAATTTCATGTGTTTTCTTACTAAAATGAATGTGTTTCCAATTATTTGATCCTAATTGTTCTAATTTTAAGAGAACAATAACTTATATTTCTATAAGTTATCATTGTTGTTTCATTCAGATAAAAGCAAAAGTGTAAAAGTACAAAACGATAGAAATTGTTATTAAGATTTAGGAAAGTGCTCCTTGTTTTATAGATAGGCAGCTACCAAATGACCAAAAAAAACATTGTTCACAACTAGAAAAAACACGTTTCTTGACGTTTGAAATGTTAAATACTTGACATTTTTATTAAAAATGTCAAGTAATAGGTGATTTTTAAAGAAAAATGTCAAGAAAATATATCTTAAAAAAATTAGAAATTGAGGGTAATTTTAATGAAAAATGTCAAAAAAAAAATGTAAAAAGTGGAGGTAGGGTATTTTTCAAATATTTTTTCACGTTGATAGAATACTTGATATGTAAAAAATGTCAAATTTTAGGATTCATTTTTAGAAGCCTTAGTTTTTATTCTTCCCGCTTGCTGTGCCTTCTCCATCTCAAACGAAACCCTAGCAATTTTTCTCCCCCATCAACCTTATCATCTTCCATCGTTTGACCATCTCACGTCTCTTCTCCCAGGTCATGATCACACCGTCTTTGTACCCATCATCGTCATCGTGTGGTTGTTGGAAGATCAAACAAGCCCTAGAGATTTTTTTGGCTTGTCTTCTTCACTGTTCCTCCAAGATTGAAGAAGCCCTAGCAATGTCTAGTAATTTCTCTTCTTCTTCTACTTTTCAATTCAGGATGTTGTAGTTTCTCTTCCTCCTCTACTTTTTCATGCACTACTGTGGCAACCAAATCGTCAACCAAAGCAATATCAATGTTGGCCATGCCTAAATGGACTCTGAAGGGGTAATCATAAGCAGTGACCATGGTGATGGGTTTTTAGAGAAACATAACAACAAAAGGGACCATACTGTCCAAATGGTAGGTTTGATTCAAGAACCAAAAGTTGGAAGAACAAGAGAGTTTTTGTTTAAATGGTCCCAAGTGATTTGAAGCAAATTTTCAAACATAAAAGATTAATCATTACCAAATATTCAAGTCAAACCAAAAATCATTTCCTCCAAATCTCAAAACTGAAGTGGCTAACAAAATCTTCTTCATCTTCCTCCCCATATTCACAAGCAAACAAAATCAAACTCCCTTTCATTCCTTCATTCTTTCTTATTTAATTTGTTTTTCAGCTAACCCTCTTAATAAAAGTTAGATTTTTGGCGATATAAAGTTGAAAGATTTAGCAAATCCATGTAAATAAAATAAATCATTAAACAACTTAAATTTTTTTTAGGTCTTTCAAAAATGTATATTTTCTATGTTAATTTCCCAAAATGGTGTTGATTTTAGGTAAAACGATCCCCGAAGCGTTTAGGAGTCATTAAGAGAAAATTGTGCCAAAAGGATAAAAAATGACCAAGAAAATCAACAAATTGAAGAGAATCAAGTATTTACCACAATTCCATCGAGTAAGGCTGTTGAATAATCGAGTATCGAGTATTTACTAGAATACTACCATGTATAATCGAATAAGGGTTTTCGAGTAATCAACTATCGAGTTATCGAGTACTATCGAGTTCCTTCTTATTCATCAAGCATCATCAAATTCCATCGAGTAAAAGCTATCAAGTAAAGGCCATCCAACGTTGAACATCGAGTAAAGTATCATCGTGCATCGAGGATCGAGTATGAAACAGAAAACTCGCTTTTTAAACTGCAGAAAACTCTATGTGTTCATTCTTTTTACCAGATTTTGACGTAATTAATCCCCACATCTCACACCGCTTTGCTGCTGGTATAAATTTTGGTTCAGTTCTTCAACAAAGAAGACGATATCATTTTGAGAGATCATTTTTAAGAGAAACTTCGGAAAGGAAAAACCCATTTCTAGTGAGGAAGCACGATTTCGATGGAGGCTGGAATTTCTCTCTGTATCAATTAGTCTTTATGATAAATGTTTTTCCTACCTAGGTTAGATTTTGATTTCTTTTTTATTTGTAACCAATAACTTGTAATTCTTCATGAATTTATCTATGGATTTATGAAGTAATTCAATCTTGTTTTTATTTCAAGAGTTCTTGCAAATTCTTTTGAGTTTTCTATTTTTCTTTATCATTAGCAATATGAATTTGAGCATTCTTGAATCTAATTTTAATTCTTGAAACATGTTCAATGTGAAGGATCTCTATGAGGAGAGAATCTTGAGCGGAAGTAAGATTGTCAAAAATCAATTTTTCATTGAATGTAGGTTTTACAGTAAATCAAGAACAAGATATGCATTTTTATAAATTATAGCATGCATTAATAAAGAAAAATTTAGGATTTCAGAAACACTTACCTTTGAAGACTATTCATCAAGAATCCCTCGAACAAGTCGCGAACGGATTTCCTTCTCCAAATGGGACACCACCAAACGGAGCCTCCTGTATTCTCATTAGGGATTGAGAATGACAGAAGGTGTGGGCTGTCACACCCCACTTCGAGCCTACCTCCTGAGCTCGAGGAGAGGCGTGAGGGACCACAGATACCACCTTTCTGTGATACCTACTGCCCATCTAAACCTCTTTACTCTCAGTAAACTTTAAGTCAAGGAGATAAATGGCAACTGATTGAATAGGCCCATTTTATTACAATAATTTAATGTTTACACAACTCGAAGACTTAACTACAAAGTTTACAACAACAACTCTTAAACCCCAAAAGTGTAATTGTGGCTGTGGTAGACCTTGACCATAGCAGTACCGTAGAACTCCTCGCCTTTCGCTACCTAGGATGAAAACATGAAAGAAAAGATTGAGCTTCACAAAGCTCAGTGAGTGGTAAGAAACTTCTAGAGTCTATCTCAACTAATACTAATAAGCATATCATAAATACGAGGTTGATACTCAAACCTCCGCTTTGAATGAGTCTAGTCCCAACTTCTATCTACACGAACGGTAGATAGTTAACTGTTACAATCATAAATGCTTACCCACTTGCATTTCCCTTTCTTCCCTATGTGCACATAGCTCCCCGCTCATGGGCTCAGAAGCTAGGTCTGCCAGCCCTCTGACCATCCCATACGAGGTTCCTCCCAAAGACTCAGAAACTAGACCTCTCAGTCCACTGACCATCCCGTGAGTTTCCATTTGATCTTAGGCACTAGGTCTATTGACCCCTAACCATCCCAATCATATATTCTTATTTTCATGCTAATTACTCATTCATAACATAAGCATATACAATTTACTTCAAGAGATATGCTTAAGACTTAAAGGAAAATACCACTCACTTTGGTAAGGTAGGAACCTTTCTCTAGAAGTTCCTTGGTGTTCTCAGGCTCCTTTTTGGACCCTAGAATCCAGATGTAACTTTAATCTAGATTACTTATAGTTCTAAGGCTTATTTTGAATTATTTCCTTCTATAAACATGCTCTAAAATGTCTTAGGAAGCTTACCTTAAAATATTAGCTCCGAAATCCTCGTGGTTTGGCTAGAATTCTCAAAACATCAAGACTGGCCCAAGCTTACCCGACAGCTCGACCCTTCTGTCTTTTTCTCACTCTCCAGCCCGATTCCTTGGAGATTCTTCTCTCGCCGCCCTACCTTGAAAACTAAACTCTCACAACTTTCAGGTGGATTTGTAATCACTTCTAATGCATGAGTATTCAGGGAGAAATCCTTGTCTCAAATTGATGTTACTTTCAGACTTCACTGTCCGACAACATCTTCTTCTCTTGGAACTTCATGACCGAAGCATGATCTTTCTCCTAACGCATGGCCTTCATGATCAATGCATGGTCTCCTCCAAGTCCACCTACTAACACTCTTCCTTCCATTCTTTGAAGAGGATTTGACTTATGAATGGAAGAGACATCTTGTGGTGGTACTTATAGGCTAAAGGAAATGATCCTTCTTAAAGTGTTTACACCATGTTTTGCCACCACCTACTCCTTTGACATTCACCTACTCTCATGCCACACACCTACTTGAGTTGTCTTCCTCATGCATAAGACTTTCTTTGCATGAAACTTAATTCGTCCAGCTCCTACTAACTTAAGTCTAACCATTTCTCGGCATAGCCATTTGTCCGAATGAGTTCATCAACCTAGCGTAACGCAGGCCTCAGTACCGCTCCAACGTTTAGTCCATCGCGCAGCTCCTGCACATCATCGCTTAGCCTAACACTTAGTTGCCGCGCCCATCGTTTAACTCTATCATGTAGCACCGACACCCTATCGTCTAACACATCCACTCATCGCATAGTGTCATCGCCCAACGTCTGCGTCTATCGTGTAAGGCCCATCATTAAGTATTCTACCTATCGTGTAGCGCCATTATGTACTCTATTGCCATCGTTCAACGTCATCTTCTAGCATTGATGCCGATCGTGCAGTGCCAATGCTCCATCATTTAACGCTATCGTCCATCGTATAGCCCTTATCATTTAGCACGACCCTTCGCATTGTCTAGCACTGCACCTTGCTGCACAATCGCCTACCGCATCGCTGAGCTACATGCATTTGCTACACGATCGCCTACCTCATCCCGCCGTGCATTTGCTACATGATCACCTACCTCATCGCGTAGCGCCACTCATTTGCTACACGATCGCCTACCTCATCGTGTAGTACCGTTCATTTTCTACACGATCGCCTACTTAGTGCCTTTCACTTAACATCTCGCTCTCTCCGCTCTCGCTCAAACATCCTTAACGCATGAGCAACTTGGGCAATACTTTTTGCCAACGCCTCGGCCAACATGCGTCCAACCTTGAAAACGCATGGTTGCCTTTGCTTCAATGCTTAATCTCTTTTAGACCTCACCTCATACGTTAAGACCAACGCATGGTTCCTTTTGACTTCAAACTAAGCCAAATTTCACTAGTAAAGGCTTATCACAAAGCTACTCAAGGAAAATCTACTCAACACTTAGAAATTTCCTTCTCTTCAACATAGGATTTAACTTTCACTTAGTTAATTCCCTTAATTACCGGCCTAAATAGGGAAAATGGAAATCTGAGTTTCAAATTTACTTCCCCATTAAGGAAATTTCATCTTCGAAATTTACTCGGACTTTCTCTAGTTTAAGGTTTCACAACACTCCCTGTTGCAAACTCTTATAACCTTGTCTATTACCACGCTTCCATTGCGCTACTCTGATATTAACTTCCTTAGTTTGTCAACGATACCTCTCCTAGTCATCTCTTAGCTAGTCGTTGAACCAAACTATCTATAATAACTTTTCAATCTCAAACTTTAAATGAGAATAACTTAAATTCATACTTACCTTCCTCAGTAGATCTTCAGGTAGCGTTATGAGTTCCAACTCCAGTTGCCTGCTAGGTCATGTCACTTTCTATTCCTCTTACTCTCACTTTGACTAATTTCTTAGGCTTCTCTTTAAACCTTTATTCTACCACACTTCCCTCTGGTTTTACTGAACTCAAACCTCAGGTTTTCTAAACTCAGCCCTCCGGTTTCCAAGAACTTTCGGTACCAAACTGGTATAAACTCAATCTAACCTTTCCCAGGTTTTATGTAAACTTTTTCTCTAATACTAGGCTGGTATCTTCAACTTTCCCATATAACACATAATCTATAGTTACATATTGTATCAAATAATCTTTGATACTAAACTATATGTTATATCCCATATAGCACATAATCTATAGTTACATATTGTATCAAATAATCTTTGATACCTGTCTCTTATACACATCTAGATGTGTATAAGAGACAGGAGATAAACTATATGTTATATCCCATATAACACATAATCTATAGTTACATATTGTATCAAATACAATATAACCTATAGATGTATTTTCTCTCAACCATACATGGCATTTAATATAAATCACATTTATAGTAAACTCACTTATATGAATCCCATTCATATAATTGATATTTGAATCATATCGAAATATTTAATTCCTCTCAACTTATTTAATATAAATCATATTTATTTTAAATTTAATTACATGAATCTCATTCATATATTTAGTATTTGAATCATATTCAAATTCTTCTCATATTACCTTATATTATAATGTATCAAATACATTATATTAATTATATCATATATAATTAATTCACTCAATTAATTTGAACACATCAAATTAATCCAAAAATAATTCTCAATTAAATCCCTGTTGAGCTACAGAGGGGACCTTATAGACATATTTGAAGCTCCAATGACACTTGGATAATTAATTAAACTCTTTAATTAAATTACCCAACATCCATTAACTACCAGTCATTCCACTAAAGACCGACAGTTACACTCTTTGCACTACAAATAAATTTCTGTGTCCATTGGATATAACCAATCAACAGCACAATGACCCTTCACAAATTGCTCGTAAGTACAGTTGGGCCTAAATTACCGTTTTCCCCCTATAGTTAAATCTAACTCCTTAAGTACCACTGATCTCTCTAATGAACAATAAGTCATAGTTCAACTATGACCAAGTCCTTCTCAGGCCAAGAGATGGTGTGGCCACATATTCAAGCCCCAGAATCAGCCCTTAAGTAATTTATCTTCTTGCCCCTACATTGAGAAAGAAGTGAATTTTATCTTATATAGTTGTGTTCCCAGCTCCCTAGTCAGAAGAATCCCCAAAATGGTAGGTTTGTTAAGTTGGCAATCCGACCAGTCTCACTCAAACAAATAAAAGGACTGCCTTCATGAGTAGGAGTTCACAACTCACTCAGAATTCAGGTCAAGTCACCTATGGTCATCATAGTCAAATGTAAGTCTCTATTATTAACAACGTTATATAAAGAGACTAATCATTTCATGGTCTGGTCTTATACAAACTCTTTGTATAGGATACCCCCGCTCATATGTATCTACATGAATGATTAGGATTAAATCATTTATAGCACTTTATAACACTTGTAACATCTACAAAGCGGGTCGTATCCGTAGTGTCACCAGAATAAGGTACCCAGCCTTATCAATCCACTACTGACCATTTAGGTTATTATTTAAACAAGATCTACTTGTATGTCTGTTCGTGGTTTAATGATGTAGCTAGGAGTGTATTCTAAGTGGAAATGGAAGATAAAATTGATGTAAATGAAGATGAATGGTAAATGACTTCTCTAGGTGAGAAGAATGGGTGATGCGTTACACTTTCTCACTGACGCGTACAAACTTTACCTGAACTAGATACAAATAAATCAAATTCAGGTTCCTAGTAAGTCTAGGGTTAAACATAGGGATTTAGGTTAGACTAACGCAAGCCTTGCATTGCACTAATGTAGAAGGGTTCTAAATAAATGCTGGAAAAGTTCAATACACTATTTTAACTGCATGCGTACAAGAAGAAACAAGAGTTCAAGTGAAATATGGGGTTCAATGAAGGAATGGTGCTAATTGATAAGTCAATGCATTAATCCAAGTAAGATGGACACGAAAGAGTGTGGGTAAGAATGAAGATGAAAGATGCGTGTTTACAATCAAATGTATGTCAATGCATTGGGTTTCTGTTTATTAAATCATTCAATATTTCTCAATGCAAATGCCACATGTTCCTATCTCTAGGGTGTATGTGTTGGATACAGAAAACAGTGAAGCACAAGTATCTTTATCTCTAAAGCTACTATTCGTTCTGACTTGATGCGTTTCTAGCTATTCAATTCTCTTGAATGGTTTAGTTGAGATAACTTCAACCAAATAACCAAAATGATAAAAGCTTTTAGAATTTTAGCATGCATAAAGTCACAAATGCATTTAACATGGAAAATTGGCAGTAGAGGCAAATGTGAACGGATCAAATGCATGATTTTATAAAGATCGAAATTGTCTTTACAATAACACACTTAATCACATGGAATGATGAATGGAAATAAAGTAAAAAGAAGAGAGTCAAGCCGCAGAGTTCAATTTCTTGTCTTCTTTGGCTTGATCTTAATATGTGTACAACATACTTGTTAAAGAAATGAAGAAAAGTTCTCTCTCAATCTCGGTTCTCCTCAATTGTCCTTGATCAACAATGCTGATGGTTATTTTCCTCCTGTGATCTTCCTGCAGCAGCAGAACTACTATATCTAAGCTCTAAGTTACTCTCTCTATGTTATGCTGCCTTTTCCATTTACAAGTCTTCTATTCATAGGCCTTTTCCCTTAGCAACTTATGATATGATAGTCCTAATTTCCATGCCCTGGTTAGTCGCTTGCCATTTCAGTTGCTTTTCAGATGTTGACATTCAAATACCCATACTTGCAAGTGGTGATTTTATAGGAACAACTCGAACCAATGTATTTGCTATGTGTTAGAATCCTTCATACACATGCCTTTGCATTAGTAGAGCCTGCAACACTTAGTGAAATTTATTGAAATCCTGCGATGAGATGTGTTAGTCACACAGTTTTATCAAAAAGAATGTTTTTTTGTAAAGGTTAGTAACGTTTGAAGGATTCAATGTGTTTTCCTTTAAGATAGTGAGATTTTATAATTAAGAATCCTAATTGTTCCAACTTTTGAGAGAAAATAACTTGTATTCCTACAAATTACCACACCCCTAAATTTTGAACAATGCTCGTCCCCGAGTATTCCAAAAATAATTCTTTATCATCTCCCTCATCTTAATGCACTGACTTCACCTCTCATCATGCTAACTTGCAAGTATTAGGGTTGGCATTTGAAAAAAAATTCAGGTTTGTTCCTTCTAAGAAAAAAAAAGAATGTGTCTTATCTCGAATGCACCAAGCCTTTTGTCAATGACTCCTTTTGTTTCCCAAAACAATCTCATCTTTCTAAACCAGCAATATATTGGATGCTACTTTTATAAAAGAACTTTTAAAAAAGAAAAGAATATGATGGTTCAAGACAACCCATGCGTTGATTCAGGTGACTCACCTTCGTTTTGGCTTGTCCCCACGGGTGTCATGTTGGCATCCAAGTACGGCTGAGTGCCCTTCACAACTGAACTCATATCTTAGCATTTGTGTTTCAAGATGACCATTTTTTTCTTAAGCTAGACAGTGGAGTTGGGATGTGATGGTCTTGGATACTTAACTTCATTTTGGCTTACCCCCACGGGTGTCATGCGAGCATCCAACAGAGGAACAGAGGAGTTCGCTTATTACGTCCATTTTTTTTATGAAGCATGAACAGAGGAGTTCGCTTATTATGTCCATTTTTTTTTAGTGGAAATGCATTAACTTGGACCTCCCTCACCTTCAAATTTTGGAGATCAGCAAGGTCCTCATTGGTGAAAGGGAATTATGAAAAAAAAAATCTTTGAGAATTTCAAAGAGAGGTTTGAGTTGAGGCTTGCATGCATTAGAGGTAAAACATATGCTTGATTTTTTCGATAAGTTCAGACTTGATTTTTTTTCTTAACGCTAAATCTAGACTTAGAAGTTTTACATTGGTAATATCATCGAGGTATTTAGTTAGAGCATAAGATAAAAAAATAATCAAAGAATTAAGAAAAGTATACACAGCACAAACACAGGGATGAAAAATAAAAAATCTCACTCAATACTTAAAAGAATGCATTGGGAATACTTCGTACAAAACTAACTTCTTCACAAGATTAATTCATAAAACACAAACAACACCACCAAATTCCTTATTGCGCTGGTGCATTATCCCTATGTTCAGGTGTAGGGTCTTCATCTATAAAGCGTAAAGGGTTGATCAGATGGGCAGATAGAGGGGGTAAGGCAAACATCCCCATCAGAACTTGGTTAATGTATTGTGTCGTGAAATTGAACTGGTCCTGCATTCTCTGCATTTGTTGCCGTATATAATCCCTTAGTACCACATTTTGGCACTGCAAGGTTCCCATCTACATGTGGTGTGCTTCCATGGACGCGGCCACAACCTGATTTGTTCTTGGATGAACTCTTTCAGCTTATTCATGTTGGTCTGCGCTGGAGGTTGGGCTTGGGTTTCATGCGTCTCCTCAACAAGGTTTTCTGAATGTCATGCGTTACTTGTTCCTAACTCAGTTGGTTCATAGACGGTGGATGGTGGGATGAAGGAGGGTAAAACAGGAGATTGTAAAGGAGAAGTGCAAGGGCTAAAGGTCTCGCCAATTTGATCTTCATTTGTGTTAGCTTGATGTGTTGGATTAATTGGTTCATCAACTGGTGAGGGTAAAGTTAGGGCAGGGAGAGGCAAGTTTAAATCAAGGGATATTTCTTCATGCTCCAATGTTGGTTTCACTTCATATTCTTCATTTACGGAAGCATCATTGCTATGTTCCACTTTCTGGATGCATCTTTTCTTTGTTGAGTGTTTAGAAGGTCGAGGTTTTCTTGTCATGGTTCTAAGAGGTAAGGCATGCTGATTTGGTGAACCACAGAGCAAATGATTAATTAACTTGATTTCCATAAGACCATCGACCACTTCATGGCCATCCCTTAGAGGGATGCCCACACGTTCGCAAAATGCACAAATAAGCCACGGGAAATACAGTGGCTTCCTGTTAACAGCCTTGATCTGATATACTATAATTTTTTCGATAATAAGGAGGATGTGTTGCATAATACAATAAATGGCCAAGACACGTTCTTTGGAGACCGTCTCATCATGTGTTGTTGCCATGATGTGGTTCTTGATCAAGTAAAGCCACAGGTTCACGTCTAGTGTGAGTTTCCTGGAAGCCAAGATCGTTTACTCCCGTTCTTGAAATCTGCCATCAGCTACCAGGTTTGGACACTACTCTTAATGCATCCTTTAAATGATCTAGAGTTGGCTGTTCCAGGATGCGGTTTCCTTCTGTGTCTGGGTTCTTGTTTGCATTGAGCACTTCATTAATCATTCTATAAGAGAAGCGTACCAAAGTATTATCTACAAGGGTTGTGTCTTTCTTCTCATCGAACTCACTCCTATAAAATCGGTGGACAAGATTAGGCTAAATCCTTGTTGGACTAACACATAGCTGAAGCCAGTCCAATGCGTCTACTGTGTCTATTATGTAAGCGGGCAATAGGCTACATTCGGGGAAGACCCCTTCTCTGTCAATATGTCATTAAATTGGTGTTTTCTTCCCTTCACTTGCCTTTGTGACGCATCTGTCACCTTGCTTTTCCCAGCTTCAAACTGTCTCACCTCACGAGCTAGTCCTCTTAACTCTTTTCTAATTCCTTTTGTAGTGTTGTTTTTCTTTGCCCTTGACGCGCAGACCCATACTTCTCGAGCCTATGTTCTGTCGTACTTGAGTTGGAGCAATGTTCATGTGTTACGCCTACAAGGCCATAATACGCTCTTCATCCTCATCATCTTCATTAACTTCATCCATAATTAATCTTCTTTTTTCTTTTTGATGGTCCATCGTTCGCATCAGATTGCCATGGATGCGATGCGTCAGGGCTGACTTCTCTTTCTTTCTTTCTTCATTTTCTTCTTCTTTCAATTCCTCTACCAACAAAATTGCATAATGCTCAACCTTATCCACTACCTCGGCTAATGTGTTGGTTGGTTCAGGACGCATCACTTGATCCATCTCGTCCATTTGCTTTGGATCTAGACTGGCTAATTTAGGTCCGAAAACCTCTTACTCATCTCTTTGAACCAGTTCTTTAGGGTCGGTTGGGTTGCTCAAACGTAGGACTATTGGAGCTAGGAGGGTTTCTGGTGGGTTTTAGTGGGGCAATAGATGCATGACAGGTGATAAAACGGTGCGGGGATGCTTCGAGATTGGGTCATACGTCGACACAAAATGATTGATGTTTGGGATGGTCTTTGGTGGTGCAAGTTTTCTATATGGTCGTACGACAAAAGATGAAGTAGGTCGTTTAGACGGAAGTTACGGCGGCGACTTGGTTGAAGTTGGTTGGGTTTTTGAAGGGTTGGAATGAGAGGTTTAGATCTGGTTGAAGTTTTGGGTTTTTGGAGGGTTTTGGGTGATGCCGAAGGGCAAATGAAGGTTGTGGCAAGAGCAGATTTTGTGGTCATTTTGGGTTGAAATGGCCTCTGAGAAGCAAAAGATGAACTGCCTCACTGGTTGGCTAAAGCAAGGGCCTTCGACGTGGGGTAAGGGGAAGAGATAGGCAATAATGAAATGGACGAAGAAGAAAACGAGCTTACTGGCGAGTCTCCGACGAAGCGCATTGATTTATTTTGATTGTTCAAGGCATCTAACATTGCCAGCTTGATGGATGATCGGAGCTTAAATGAAGTGACTACTTGGTCGGATGGTGAAGGCTAGGCAATTTCTTTTTGAAACACAAAGGGCTTGAGGAAGATGAAGAAGAAGAAGGAAAAGGGTTTAGGAGCCCTTTAATAGACCAACCTAGGAGAGAGAGACGAAAGGACAGCTCTGATGTGTCAGTTGATTGGGATTTTTAGGCTTCCCACTAACTGCGGATGTGAAGAGATGTGTCTTGGGCTTCCAAACACTCGAGTGGTTGATTCCCTTGAAGAGCGTCTTTTTAACTTCCAACGCATGGCGATATGTTGATCTAATCCTAATGCATTTACTTGTTAAGTTGGTTTAAAAAAACATAAAAAAAGAAGTGTTCTTTTTTTTAATTAATAAAATGCAATCAAAGCAAGAATCAAAGCAAGAAAAAATTTAAACAATAATCAAAACAAATAGCAAATTAATAGCATAAAATACATAAAGCAAAAAAAATAATAATAAATAATGAGGAGGAAACGTCCCTGAAAAATGTGTCTGATCAAACGTAGGGAGGCTTCAACTCGAGCTTCAGATAGCTTCTCGTAGCTCGAGGGATGATTTTTGACATTCTAGATTTCCTTCAAGGTAAGGCTTCACCTACTGCACATATACCTTGAATGCATTTGTACCATGCTCTCATGTAAGTTCCACAGCTCCATAAGGAAAGATCGTTTTTATGACGAATGGACCTGACCACCTAGACTTCAATTTTCCTAGGAACAATCGCAAACACGAGTTAAATAGCAAGACCTTTTAACCAATATAAAATTATTTCTTACCAATGCGTTGGTCATGTCAACGCTTGGTCTTTTCTTTGTAGATCTTAGCATTTTCATACGCATTAAGCCATCACTCATCGAGCTCGTTGAGTTGCAGCTTGCGTTGTTCATCAGCGATCTCCAAATTCAAATTTAGCTTCTTCACTGGCCAAAATGCTTTGTACTCTAATTCCAAGGATAAGTGGCATGCTTTTCCAAATACCAAAGACTAAGGAGACATACCTATTTGCATCTTGTAGGCAGTTTTGTAAGCCCATAGTGCTTCATCCAACTTTTTTGCCCAACCGTTCCAAAGCACGTGAAAATGTTTATGGTTATCGCATCATTCTTGGCACACGCTACAACCTCGACCCACTTTGATATATAATCAACTGCTAACAAAATGTATTGCTGCTCGCAAGACAGAGGGAAAGGTCCCATGAAATCAATGCCCCATACATCGAATAACTCAACTTCCAATATGTTGTTCAGATGCATAGCATCCCTTGAAGAAATATTTCAAGTGCGTTGACAGAGATCAAATTTCACACGTACTCCCTAGAGTCCTTAAAGTGGGTAGGCCAGAAATACCCACTTTGAAGAACTTTCGCAACAGTTCTTTGTCCTCTGAAATGACCCCATAAGGCAAGTCATGACATTCAGCCAATATATATTATGTTTCAACTTTTGGAACGCATCAATGCATAATTGAGTCAGGACCTTGCTTGTAGAGAAATGGTTCATCCCATAAATAGAACTTGTTGTCATGAATAAGTTGTTTCTTCTGTTGTGCATTGAAATTCTCAGGGAACTATTTTATGGTTAAATAATTAACAATGTCAGCATGTCATGGTTCGCTGTCTAAAATTTTAAGTAGGCGTTCATCAGGGAACACATCTCTGATTTCAACTTGTTTTTCCTGTATTTCCCTATTTTCCAGCCTTGACAGGTGATCAGCAACCTAATTCTCAATTCCTTTTTGTCTTTGATCTCTACATCAAATTCTTGTAATAGCAGTACCTATCTAATCAGCCTTGATTTTGAGTCTTTTTTGTCCATCAGAAACTTGATAGCCGAGTGGTCCGTGTATGTTGTTGCTGCCGCACCAACCAAATATGCTCTGAACTTCTCAATACTGAACATTACCGCCAACATCTCCTTTTCAGTAGTGGTATAATGTTCTTGGGACTTGTTTAATGTCTTTGACGCAAAAGAGATGGGATGTATTAGATTCCTTTTTTCTCCCTAATATGGCTTCAACTGCTACATCACTCGCATCGCACATCCAAATGAAGGGTTGCGTCCAGTCCAAGGCTATCAGTATCGGAGTTGTTGTTAATGCATACTTCAATGTATCGAATGCATTAATACGGTCTTCGTTAAATATATAGGGTCTGTTTTATTCTAGCAATGCACTTAGAGGTCATGCAAATTGAGAGAATCCTTTCACAAATCTTCTATATAAGCCTGCTGTTGGGATTTGTGTCCTAATTCTCCCGAAGTCTCGTTGTTTTGTAAAGATACACATTGTTTAATGAATAAAATAAGTGTTATTTAATTCTGGAATTTACTCATATCCAATAAACAAAACTCCTTGGTTATCTTATGTGAACTTAAGCATGTATATGTAATATACAAGTGGATCATGCCTTAAGTGATAACCTAAATAGGTCTGGAGTTTAAGGATTGAGGTGGGATACCTAATCCTAATGACACTACAGATACGAACCGCTTTGTAGAGGTTTGCAAGTGTTGTAAACTACTACAGATTGTTGATCCCGACCATTCATGTGGAGACGTGCAAGCAGGGGTGTCCTATACAAAGAGATTGTATAAGAACTAGACCACGAGATGACTAGACTCTGTTTATAACGTCGTTGATACTAGAGAATTGCATCTCACCTAAACGACCATAGGTGACACGACCTCAATCCTGAGTGTTTTCGGAACTCAGTCCTTTAAGGATGGTCCTATGATTAGTATGGGTGAGAGTGGCTAAATTGCCAACTCAACATGCTTACCTTTTTGGGGACTTGTCTGATCTGGGAGTTGGGAACTCAATCCATAAGATGGAATTCACTTCTTTCCCGAAGCAGGGATAAGTAAGAGATTGCTCCCTTAAGGATTGATTATGGGGCTTGAACATAGTGGCCATAGCTTCTCTTTGGAAGAGACTCAGTCATAGTAGGACTATGACTTATGTTCATTAGAGAGATCAGTGGTACTTAAGGAGACAGATGTAACTACAGGGACATAACGGTTATTGGCCCAGCTATACTTATGAGCGATCTGTGAAGGGTTGTCGCACTGCTGATTAGTTAAGATGGACACATAATATATCTGTGGTAAGGAGAGTTCAGTTGTTGGTCTTTAGTGGACTGTCTGGTAGTTAACGGATGGTGGATCCCATGACTAAAGAGTTTAGTTATTTAATCATTTACCATTGGAGCTTCGAGCTACAGGTCCATGAGGTGCCCTTGGTAGCTCAATGGATTCAGTTGAGGATCAGTTCTTGGTGTTGATTTGAAATTTTCAAATTGACAAGAGGCTTTTTTATTATATATGATATAATCGGTATGATGTATGAGATATATCTAGTAGAGGATTGATGTAAATGAGATTTATATTAAGTACCATGGAATAGAAAAAGAACTATGGTTTATATGTTTCATCAGATGAAATATTAAAACTATAGGTAATAAATATCGTATGATAAGTTGGTTATCATTTATATTTATAATAATATTAATTATTGAATAATTAATTCTTTTTTTTAATAACCAATTGAATGGGTGGTTATTAGATTTTCATGGTAACCGTGAGATAAAAGGCAAATAGTTTTCCTAATTTTAGTAAGATTTATAAACTGTTAAAAAGTTTTCATAAAAAGTTTTTTGAAATTTCTCTATCGCAAAAGGATCTCACGGTAGTTGGCAAGTAAATATAAATTTACTAAACGACAACTTGGGTGAGCTAAACGATTGTGCAGTGGCGAGCTAAATGATCGTATAGTATTTAGCAAATGATCATGTAGTGTCTGTAGGTGATAGACCAAGTTATACGATGAGCTAAACGATCACATAGCTTTTGCCAGACGATCGCTTAGCTATAGCTAAACGATTGGGCATCGACATATACGATAGGTCTCCATCATCTCCCACTTGCCCAGTCGTGTACACGATCGGTGTTTCCTCCTTCATCTGCCTCATCCCAACTTCGAATAGAGCCCACCATCTGGATTTTGACAGCGAGAATACCAAGGTACCCTTCTTGGTGGTGTCATACTCAACTCGACACCGTCGAGGTGCTGTGGAGGTCGTTCGTGCTATTTCTCGTGGATGAGGCGATCATTGAGGACGAGTGCAAAGTGTTCTTGCTGTGTTGCAGTCGTGTAGATCGAGCATTCGAGGTTGTTGTTATTCGAGTGGTCGTGCGCAAAGGAGCGTGGAGACGCATCTTCAAATGTTCGTAGAGTATTCTCTGTGTTCATTTGAGTTTTCATGCTATAGTTTATGTACTGATTGTATAACCGCTTGTTTTTGTACGACTGTAAACATATTGTTCATTCATGATTGTAATTTAGAATTATCTTATTTCCACTGCTCATGGAAATCTCGAGTTTGATATCCTTCACTTGCATGACCTAAAAAGCTTTGCAGTGCTTTAACATTCGCAGGCGGGAGAAGTTTGGCTATGCAGTTAATTTTTGCTTCATCAAATTCCAATCCTTCTTTGGACACCTTGTGTCCCAAGACAACGCCTTCAGTCACCATGAAGTGACATTTCTCTGAGTTCAGCATAAGATTTGTTTCTTCGCATCGTGCGAGAACAACTTCTAAGTTATCTAGGCAGGATTGAAAGGAGTCCCCAAAGAAAGAAAAATCATCCATAAAAACTTCAACAGTCTTCAGGGTCAATAAGGATTTGATTATATCTAGAGTATCTATCTAAGAAACAATAAAATTTTTGGCCAGCTAGCCGTTCAAGCATCTGATCAATGAAGGGAAGAGGGAAGTGGTCTTTCTTTGTCGACACATTGAGCTTCTTGTAATCCATGCATATTCTTCACCCTCTTATAGTTGTCGAAGGAATGAGTTCATTGTTGCTATTAACTATCACAGTGGTGCCTCCCTTTTTGGGGAAGCATTGGACTGAGCTCACCCAACTACTGTCAGAGACGGGGTAAATTACCCCTGTCGAGCTACTTGATGATTTCTTTCTTCACCACTTCTTTCACTATAGGATTTAGCCTATGTTGAGGCTCGATCGATCTAGTTTTCCCTTCCTCCAGCCGAATCTTGTGCATGCAGTAGGATAGATAGATGCCACGAATATCAACCAGCGTCCACCCGATTGCACGCATATGCCTTCGTAACATCTGAAAAAGAGAACACTCGTTAGGCTAAAAAAGATTGGCTGAAATAATCACAGGCAAAGTGTTATTGGATCTAAGAAAAGCATATTTTAAGTGATAAGGTAGAGGTTTTACTTCCAATGCTGGTGGTTCTTCTAAGGATCGCCACGTTAGTTTGGTTTGCTGCACATTTAGACTTAGTGGTTCAAATTTTCTTATGGTTTCCCCATCGCATGGACCTCGAAGAGTTGGTCTATTTCTTCTTCATCAGAAAACTCAATTGGACTAACAAGTTGACATTGTTCATCGTTTAGGAACTTCAATGCGTTCAGCCCATTAAATTTTAATTCCTAGTTGTCCACGCACATAGTAAGCTTTCCCTTATGTACGTCTATCAATACCTTCCCATGGCAAGGAATGCACGTCCAAGGATGATTGGAACATCTTGATCTGCTTCATAATCTAAGATAATGGAATCTACTTGGAATATAAACTTGTCAACCTTCACTAAAACATCTTCAATCTTTCCTTCCAGGACGTGATTTTCCTGTCAGTGAGCTGAAGCATCACAGAAGTGTGTTGCCTTCACCAATTCCTAGCTTCTTGAAAACTGAAAGGGGCATGAGGTTAGTGTTGGCTCCCAGGTCGCACAACACATTGCCTACATCTATCCCTCCAATTGAACAAGGGACTATAAAGCTTCCTGGATCCTTCTGTTTTTTCAGGAATTTTGTTATTGATAAATGCATTGCATTCCTGCATTAACGCCACAACTTCCAACTCATTGACTTTTCCCTTCTTTGTTAGAACATCCTTCAGGAATTTTTCATACTTGGGCATTTTCTCTAAGGCTTCTATAAGAGGAATATTAATGTGAAATTGCCTTAGGATATCAAGGAAATGCCTGAATTGCTACTCATCATTCTTCTTTTGCAGGTGTCTGGGAAATGGTGCATTCAGCTGCACCACAGACGACCCTGTGTTAGCGTGCTCGGTTCAGAATGACTTATAGCTTCAAGTGTTCTTTCTTCTCAATCTTCAAATTCCTTTATGTGCGTTGTGTGCTCATCTGCTGAAGGATTGTTATTTCTTGGGTTCATCTTCTTCTCCACTAAAGGTCTACCACTTCACAATGTCACCGCATGACATTGCTTCTTCTCATTAATACTTCTTAGAGTTTCCGTATTGCTAGGCAATATTTCTTGCAGTCGATCCTTTAGTTCACTAGCAATCTGTCCCACTTGCATCTCCAAGTTCCTGATAGATGACGCCTGGCTCTTTAACAATGTGTCATTATGGGCCATGTACTCCTTCAAGAGATTTTCAAGTAGAGAAGTTGAACTCGACACTTGATCACCTCTATTGAAGGATTGATGCGAGAATTATAAATTGTCGTCAATACACCCGCTGACACCATTGCAATGGTAGAATAGAATGTCTCAAGTCTATTTTGCAGGAAATCAAGTCACTGCATGCGTTCATGGCTCAAAGACAAACTGAACAACGCATCTACGTCATATTGTGCCCGTTACTCAAGAATGAGAGACGATCAACGCAATGACGGCGCATGCAACAATCGATCAAGAGCTTTACGATCAACGCAATTTCAACTACATGCATTAATAAAAAACAACACCGCATGTGGGCAAACGATCGAAGATGTAAAGAGCAACGCAATTGCGGAGGATTCAGATGTGTGTACAGTTGTTGTGCATTTCTGACAGGATTGATTACGTAACAGAAGGAATATTCACTCCACCATTTCATTAATTTCTTTAACAATAAAGTGGGGACCACAATTCAAAGAGTCAAAGCTTCGCCTATAAATAGCTTATGTAATTCCATTGAAGAAATATACTCGATATGAGAGACTTGATACTTGTATATTTTGGAATACACATAAACATGTATATACTGATTTGAGAGAGAGACGGGACTGAAGCGATTTCTAGAGAAGATCCGGGAAGAATCCAAGAGACAAGGCCGAGAGGTAAGTCTCCGGGCAAAGAATCCTTTCAATCCCCGCCATTGAAGCTCTGTACGAAGGTCACTTCTACCAGAAGAGTAAGCCTGAGAGGGAAGCTCTCCTCTTCATCCATTCCACACACCGGCAAGCAAAATCTCCGTCCAGATCTGTGTCAAGACATTGACACTCTTCTGTATCTGTTTCTATCTCTTTTTCATCATTTGTATTCATTTTCTTTACTTTATCATTCACACCATGTATCAGATGCTTAATCTTAGTATTGATTGTTATGATCATTTCCATTATCATCTCTCTGTCTATTTTCGTTCATCCATGATTCAATTTCCCCATGATGTCTTCTTAATTCCCGACGTAATTAGTAAGAATTAAACAAGTAAATTAATCTGTGTTAAGGAAATAATTGTGTTTAGCTAAAGCATGCCAGATGACCTCTCGAGAGAAGGTTGGAAGAATGCATTAACTAAAGCGAGAAGTACTTCCAGAGATGGAAGCAACCATGTGTTCATCACGTTCATCCCTATTTCACCATAGAGATATGGGAATGCGGCCGATCACCGAGAGGTGTACGCCAAGGGAAAGCGGAACCTTAGTTATATCTTTAACGCAGTCAACAAACTTGCAATGTTTTTACTATTTATTCTTTCTATTTTTGATTCACCCATAAAAACTTGCCATCGCATACCACGATCCTTTGTATCACTTCAAGTCAGTCTCAACCTCAGTATCATGTATCATGTATCTTGTATCTTGTATCATGTTAACTTAAGATTTTATTTTCAACACAATTTTATTTTATCAACGCAATTTATATTTATCGCAATTTAAATTCATGAGCAAACCAAATCTTTTATTATTGTAAAATCGGCCGCATGTATCACAAAAGTAACACATTAACAAAAACAATCCCTATGTTCGACCTCGGATTATTTTGAGAAACTTGCGTTAGAATTATAAGTGGTTTCAGCGTAAGGAAACTTGTGACATGCATTACTCTATCGCATACTACAACCATATAGTTAAAAATGCATATTTAGAAGTAGTATTGCATAAAGTGTACATAAAGAATAAGACAAATTTTATGTTAACAAGTTTATGGCGCCGTTGTCGGGGATTGGTAACGGTTAGTGTTGAGTACTTTTGTGGTATTTTGCAGGACACATCTCTTTGTACTGGCTGTTTATCACAAAGAGCGGACCGATGGTTTATAAGTACTAGACTTGATCTAGAAATTCTAAGCTGACCCAGAGATCAGGTGTATTTTTTGCGCAGAAACACATCAAAACCAAATTAAGCACTGGAATTTCAAGACCTACGGTTGCGGAGAATGCAAGGTTTGAGATAAGGCCAATTGTGCTTCAAATGATCCAAAATGTGGGACAATTCAGATACAAGGAGAAGACCTGAATGCTCATTTGACCAGCTTTGTAGAAATGTGCAACGCATTCTCCATACCTGGTGTGATTCCCGAAGAAATTAGATTGTATCTCTTCCCGTACACACTACGGGATGAGGCAAGGAGGTGAACAATGTCCTTGATGACATTGCACAGGCAAGCTTAACTGCATGCAGGGGATGCTATTGCGGTAACTCTGACAAACTTCTTTCAATCAGCAGCCCTATATCTATGTTTAACCATTTTCTTTACAGCTTTCCTTTACGATTTTCTGCCTTGCATTATTTACTGTTTACTAAAATAGCCTTTATTGCTTTATGAGTTTACTTTCAGTTTAATTCATTTGCGTTATTTCCATGCTTTGTTCGAGTTCTTTACTTTTCTGCATTAGTTGCGTGGTTCTTAAAAATTCTGTAAATGACTGAATAAAACGATGAACACCACAAAGTCTTATCGACTTGCGTGTTTGATGAATTAAAAAGAAAAATAAAGATTGGAATGCATTGAGATGATGGGTGCATCTTGTGATAACAATATACACTTTGCGTCCATCCAACCCAAATGCATTGCGCTTGTATGTATTTTTCGTCCGTCCTTAGCAAAAATACACTATGTTGAGGTAGTGTTGCGCCAGTAGAAATACAGTGCGCCCGTCCTCCAAAAATGCATTGAGTTGAGGGGTGTGTTGCGTTGACACATGTGTTGTTGCCCGTCCTTTGCAGAGATACATTTGCGTTAATGGATGCATAGTGTTAATCATTAACCGTACACCCATCTGAATTAAATACCAAAGATAATTTCATTCATTTTTCTATGTAGAGAAGCTAATTATTTGATTCTTTGTACATGCTAAAATTTTGTATTGCGTTATTTGTAATTCCTTGTATACTTAGTTATTTTTCTATTAATACAACTGAGTAGCAATTCTTTCCATATGCAATAGCCTCTTCTTTATCATCTTTTGTCAATTTTTGCGATATTCTTCATCTTTTACTTTGCGTAATTCATTGCGTTGCCATGATGACTAATATGCATACATTTAGTAGCATTTCCCATACTTTTTATTTTCTGACTAGCACTTAGTTAATTCATGGCTATAGGACTATTTTACCTTTTATCCTTCAAAATTCTGCTCAAATCTTCTTTTCAAAATTTTGTCTAAGTGTTTGTCTATTCTATCCAAACAATGCAATGAGAACCTTGCGTATCTCTAAATTTGGGGGTGGGGAAGGTCTGAGCAGATGTAATCAAGTAGATGCGGTCATTAAGAAAAATGTGTTCATCATTACCAAAAAAAAAAAAAACATACAAAACTCCAATGTCAGCGCAAGGGAAAATTCCAAAAACAATCCTAACCTGATAAGAGTTAAGTCGTGAAAGGAACCTGCTCGTAGTTGGATGTTTGCATGACACTCATGGGAGCAAGCTAAAACGAAGGTGGGTTTCCAAGAACGACGCAATATGAAAAGAGGAAAAAATGAGAAGAGGAAAAATAAAAGAATATAAGAGATAACTCCTCTGACTAGCAAAAGTTATACTTAGCTGAAATTCAAGAGTTAAAGTTGAGAATGGCACACAATCGTAGTTAGATGTTCGCATGACACCCGTGGGAACAAGCCAAAACGAAGCGTGTAACCATGATCAACAGTCTCTAAATGAATGACTCAAATTTGACCACTGCATCCAGACACATCAAGTTGTTTTTGCAAGAAGAGGTAAACATTCTTTTTAAAACGAGAAAAGCATTTTTGAGTAGAAATTTGTTGTATAGAAGAATAAAGTAGGACTTTGTTATGAATTATCAAGGATAGAAGGAAATTGCATTGTTAAGTAATGTGCCTAGGTAGAGCATTCGGAGCAACCAATCGATGCAAAAATTTAGGATAAGAATTGAACATTATTGCCTTAGTAGAAGATATGCTTGAGGACGAGCATATATCTAAATTTGGGAGTGTGATCACTTGTAGAAATACAAGTTATTTATACTGTTTTATTTAGATATTGCGGCTAAAAGAAAGAAAAGTTGCGTCGATAGTATGGAAATTGGCTAAGAAATGCGAGAATTATAAATTTTTGTCAATACACCCGCTGACACCATTGCAATGGTAGAATATAATGTCTCAAGTCTGTTTTGCAGGAAATCAAGTCACCGTATGCGTTCATGGCTCAAAGAAAAACTGAATAATGCATCTACGTCACATTGCACCTGTTACTCAAGAATGAGAGACGATCAACGTAATGAAGGCGCATGTGACAATCGATCAAGAGCTTTGCGATCAATGCAGTTTCAACCGCATGCGGTAATCAAAAACAACACCGCAAGCGAGCAAACGATCGAAGATGTAAAGAGCAATGAAATAGCGGAGGATTCAGACACGTGTACAGCTGTCAGTTGTGCATTTTTGACGGGATTCATTGCGTAACAGAAGAAATATTCACTCCACCATTTCAGGAAATACCTTAACAATAAAGTGAGGACCACAATGCAAAGAGTCAAAGCTTCCCCTGTAAATAGCTTCTGCAATTCCATTGAAGAAATATACTCGATACGGGAGACTTGATACTTGTATATTCTAGAATACACAGAAACGTCTATATATTGATCTGAGAGAGAGACTGGTCTGAAACGATTTCCAGAGAAGATCTGAGAAGAATCTAAGAGACAAGGCCGAGTGCTGAGTCTCCGGGCAAAAAATCCTTTCAATCCACGCCGTTGAAGCTCTGTACGAAGGTCACTTCTACTAGAAGAGTAAGTCTGAGAGGGAAGCTCTCCTTTTCATCCATTCCACACACCGGCAAGCAAAACCTCCATCCAGATCTTTGTCAAGACGTTGACACTCTTCTGTATCTATTTCTATCTCTTTTTCATCAATTGTACTCATCTTCTTTACTTTATCATTCACACCATGTATCAGACGCTTAATCTTAGAATTAATTGTTATGATCATTTCCATTATCATCTCTCTGTCTATTTTCATTCATCCATGATTCACTTTCTCTATGATGTTTTCTTAATTCCCTGGGTAATTAGTAAGAATTAAGCAAGTAAATTAATCCGTGTTAAGGAAATAATTGTGTTTAGCTAAAGCATGCTAGATGGCATCTTCACCTGTGAGAGCAGACGTGAAGATGTTATTCCGCCTCTCAAGAGAAGGTTGGAAGAATGCGTTAACTAAAGCGAAAAGTACTTCCAAAGATGGAAGCAACCTTGCATTCATCACGTTCATCCCTGTTTCACCATAGAGATATGGGAACGTGGCCGATCACCGAGAGGTGTACGCCAAGGGAAAGCGGAACCTTAGTTATATCTTTAACGC
>NC_052352.1:9559822-9565349 GCF_009727055.1 Benincasa hispida | reverse complement strand
CATGCACATTACTGCATACATATAGCTACAAGTCCTTGTGTTCGACCTCGGATTACCCGAGAAACTTGCGTTCGCGTTATACTTGACGTGAGCGTGAGAAAACTTGTGACAGGACACATGGTCATCACATACATTTAGTAACGCATATTCATTCCAACGCATGACCATCGACGCATGACTATCAATGCATATCTTAGGAGCATGCATCGCATACCGCGTCCACGGGATTTTAGTTGTCGAGTAAAATTAACTTCTAATTTTCCGTCACCAGCAACCACTGATAACGGGTAGAAATGCACGTTATTACAACGTAAAGACATAAAATAATGTGGGAAAGCGACAATAAAAACATGCAACATTGTGTCTAAAAGCATTAAGTTAAGAAGATTGTGATCGCATGCACCCATCGCAGTAAAGCAACTAATTTACTTCTTTTGTGCAGGAAAATGTGTTGGCGCAAAGCAAACTGGGATGCAAGAAATTCGGTGCCCGAGCACATTAGAAGATTGCGACCGCAAAGCTATGCGATCGTATGCGCTCGCAAAGATCTGCTCAAGAAGATGGCCGCATAAAGACGACATATCAAGGTGAAAGCTTAATAAATCATGATGGGATAGAAAGCTGATGACGGTCGAATCCGAATTTAGTTGACAAGCCGTTAACAACACACTATAGCAAGTACATCCAACTTTTCGGTGACCATTAATCGGCACATCAGATAGAGATTTAATGACTTCTCATCATTGCAATCATTTGAGAGAAAAGCTCTTCACCCTAAAGCTCTATAAATACCGAAGGCCAACTTCGTTAAGGGAGTTTAGAATTTTGGAGTTCCCATCCGCCATATACATAGAAGATAGATCATAGACATTCGTAATCTGTAATTTATATAATTAGAAGGCGTAGGCGAGCGAAGAGAGAAGACGCCGAAAGATCGTTCCTGGTTAGCTCGAGAGACAACCGGGAAGCGCTGAGAACGGAGAAAGGTCCGATTCTTGCGAAAGCAAGAACATTCTTTTAGGAAGAGTAGAGTAAAACACAGTATAAAAGCCTTGAGAGGCAAGACATTGCTACCAGGCTCCCTATCTCTACTTCCATTGTCATTCTATATTCTGATTTTATTTATAAAATGGAATTTGCACTATTTAATCTCTTCAAAATGCGCATGTGTAACTAACCTTCCGAATAGGTTGAAAAGCACTTAACTAGCATGACCTAAGATCTTCCTTTTATGTGATCATCTTGTCTTATGTATGTGTCCATCACCCTTAGAGATACTTAAGAGAGTAGTCTAAAGAAAGAACCTAGACTTGAGAAAGTTAGGTTAGAATCTAGGCTTGAGAAATTCATATTAGGACAGCATAAGCAAGAGATAGAAACTTAGAGATAAGTTCTATTTGGTATCATGCATCAGATGCACCCTAGAAATAGGATATCATAGTATGCGGTCACCTTGTGTGTGTGGGTGTGTCATTCATCATCGCATAGACAAGAATAGAGGCTTAGACATAAGTCCTATAGACATTATCGTATACATCGCATGCGTCCTAAAATTAGGAACTATAGCATTGCATTGAGAGATGACATGCTGTTGTACGTGTGTAGCATGATCACATAATTTGAACGCAATCTTACGAAGTGTTAGTTAATTCCCTTCTCAACCCATTCCCCACGTACTCATTGTAACTTTCATTGTTATTAACTCTTTTCTCAATTCCACCGCATAGGATTTATACTTTAAACAAACATACCAACCAACTTATTGTTTTGTTTTTGTCACCGTAAAGGAATTGAAATTTACCAACACATAATATCTCAATAGTCTCTGTGTTCGACCCTAGGCTTACCAGGCAACCTAGTAGGATTTATACTTGGATTTTACTAGGAAAACTTGCATGTACAATGCATACACCACTATTGCAATATACACCATTATTTCATCATATTCACGACACATCAGCCACCTGTGCAAAAAGTGTGGCTATTGTGTTTAAATTAACATTGTTCACATTCTTAAAGTGCTTCCTATTGTCTGTTCTGGCATTGTAAGTATCATCCACCCTTTCTATGTTGTGTTTGGCGATGTGATCTAATATTTTCTTGGCTTCATTATAAGACTTATCTATTATGCCGCGAGCTGTAGCTGCGTCGGCTGCCATTTGGGAAGCTTGGTTTGACCCCCCATAAAAAGTTTCCATTTGAACAGTTAGAGGTAGTTCGTGGTTAAGACAATTCTTAACTAATTCCATGCGACACTCAAAGTTTCAAATTCTCTTTGTTTGAAATTATGATTTCTCTACTCCTCCTTGCGTTAGTGATTGGAAGGAAGTACTTCTGCATAAACTTTTTAATTTCTCCCATGTTGTTATCTCGCTGGGTTCTCATCAACGGAAAGAATAGGGTAATAAAGATAGTCTGATGGCTTCTAGAGTGATTTCAGGTATCACAAACGAGTTGCACGTTTCTAGAAATCATTTCATGTGGGCATGTGGATCTTCACCACGAGCACTTCCAAACTGACCTGCAGTTTAAACCATCTAGAGCATTACGGACTTCATTTCAAATCTCATTCCATCTCGCGTTGGGTATATGATCCTGGTGAGAAGTCATACAGCACAGATGATGCATATTCTAGCATTGGACACGTACTGTTATTCGTCATCAGGATTGGATTGGGTGCAGTGTTGGCTAATTGCTGAGCTAAGTTTTGGTTTAGTTGATCATCCACCATTTGTTGTTGTCTTTGTTGTTGCTGTCTTAATTGTTGCCTTAACCTTCGACGACGATTCGATCGGTTTCTTTGTCTAACGGTCCTTTCAACTTCATGGTCATTTAAGAGCTCAGGAGTGTTTTCCCTACTCATAAAACGTTACAAACTTAGGCTTAGCTTGTAATACTCCCTCAACTGCAAGTTTTTCTACAAAATATACAAGCAAAAATTATGGTTAGCCTTGTTGCTAAATCCTCGGCAATGGCACCAAAAACTTGTTCGTGGTTTTGTGATGTGCACTAAAAGTGTATTATAAGTGGAAATGGAAGATAAAATTGTTGTAAATGAAGATGAATGGTAAATGACTTCTCTAGGTGAGAAGAATGGGTGATGCGTTACACTCTCTCATTTATGCGTACAAGCTTTACCTAAACTAGATCCAAGTATAAATCTAATTCAGGTTCCTGGTAAGTCCAAGGTCGAACACAGGGATTTAGGTTAGACTAACGCAAACCTTGCATTGCACTGATGTATAAAGGTTCTAAATAAATGCTAGAAAAGTTATCTACACTATTTTAATTGCATTCGTACAAGAAGAAACAAGAGTTCAAGTGAAATATAGGGTTCAATGAAGGAATAATGCTAAGTGATAAATGAATTTGTTGATCCAAGTAAGATGGACAAGAAAGAGTGTGGGTAAGAATAAAGATGAAGGATGTGTGTTTACAATCAATGTATGTCAATGCAATGGGTTTCTGTCTATCTAATCATTTAACATTTCTCAATGCAAATGCCACATGTTCCTATCTCTAGAGTGCACGCGTTGGATACAGAAAACATTGAAGCACAAGTGTCTTTATCTCTAAAGCTACTGTTCGTTCTGACTTGATGCGTTTCTAGCTATTCTATTCTCTTGAATGGTTTAGCTGAGATAACTTCAACCAAATGATCAAAATGATTAAAGCCTTTAGAATTTTAGCATGCACAAAGTCACAAACGCATTTAATACAATAAATTTTACGCAGAGGAAAATGTGAATGGATCAAATGCACGATTTTATAAAGATCGAAATTGTTTTTACAACAACACACTTAATCACATGGAATGATTAATGGAAATAAAGTAAAAAGAAAAGAGTCAAGTCGAAGAGTTCAATTTCTTGTCCTCTTTCGCTTGATCTTAATGTATGTACAACCAACTTGTTAAAGAAATGAAGAAAAGTTCTCTCTCGAGCTTGGTTCTCTTCAATTCTCCTTGATCAACAATGGTGATGGTTTTTTTCCTCCTGTGATCTTCTTGCAGCAGCATAACTAATATATCTAAGCTGTAAGTTACTCTCTATGTTATACTGCTTTTTCTTGTTGCAAGTTTTCTATTTATAGGCATTTTCCCTCAACAACTTGTGATATGACAACATTAATTTCCATGCCCTGGTCAGCTGCTTGCCATTTCAGTTGCTTTTTAGACGCCGACATTCAGATACCATACTTGCAAGTGGTGATTTGACAGGAACAACTCAAACCAATGTATCTGCTATGCATTAGAATCCTTCAAACGCATGCCTTTGCATTAGTAGAGCCTACAACACTTATGAGATTTATTGAAATCCTGCGATGGGATACGTTAGTCACACAGTTTTATCAAAAAGAATGTTTTTGTAAAGGTTAGTAATGTTTGAAGGACCAATGTATCTGCTATGCGTTAGAATCCTTCAAACGCATGCCTTTGCATTAGTAGAGCCTACAACACTTATGAGATTTATTGAAATCCTGCGATGGGATGTGACACAATTTTATCAAAAAGAATGTTTTTGTAAAAGTTAGTAATGTTTGAAGGATTCCATGCATTTTCCTTTAAGATAGATGAGATTTTATTATTAAGAATCATGATTGTTCCAACTTTCGAGAGACAATAACTTGTATTTCTACAGGTTATCAATGTCCCTACATACTTGTTTAAATTACATAAGATAACCTAGGATCTTAATTTATTGGATTGAGTATATGTTTATAAAATAACACTTATTTTATTAACAACAATATGTTTATAAAAAATTTACAAACTACAAGATTACAAGGAGATTTAGGACACCAATCCCAACAGAATGGTCTGTATCTGGAGCATATTTAGCCTAGATGCTTGGTTTTGACACATTCACTCATGATTAAATACGTTGTTTTTAATGTGTTCGATAGAATGTCTAGCCATGATCTCCAAGAGGCAATAGTAATTGTGTATTGAATGGCTAACTAACCTAGGATGCACTAATTACTAGATTTGGAGCGTGTAGATAGATTAACCATTCTTCTATATGACCGCTAAGGAACCCAATAGAGGTATAAGCATGTAGATAGATTAGGGTTAGCGCTATCCTAACATAATCGTTGATTAGGACACTTTCTTGACTAGGTTATGCTAGTTGTCCGCCTTTGTAGAGACTAACTTAATATAGATTAAGTAAGTAGTTGCATGCTTAATCCAATTGTGAATTAAATTTGTAGAATTCAATGATAAGAATTTCAATGATCATCTAACTTGGATTAGAAGCACGATTGTTTTAAACTTACTTACAACTATCCATTATCTTCTTATTTTTAGTATGTTTCTTGTTTTAATCAAAAATCCCTATTTTATAGCTTCCATAGTTAAGCTTGATTAAAGAAAAGATTAAATAACATTTCCCTGTGGGTCGACCTCTTACTTCCACTTTAACCACGAGTTAGCTAGGTTGTTGTTCGAGCTTTATAAATATTGTTTGTTTCGGGTTACGTAGAACTAATGAAACCTACTTAGCATCTAGACAACTACTATTCATTG
>NC_052352.1:9456631-9559245 GCF_009727055.1 Benincasa hispida | reverse complement strand
AATGCTAATTTACTTTGAAATTTATAAGCCATTTCTTTTGAATCATGATTTCTGTTTACATTAATTTTCTTCTCCTTGCACTTGTAGGTATGTGTACGGAAAGTGAGAAACAAGGTTGAAAGAACGATTTAAGAACATTTATTTGGCTTATAATAGGTATATCGTGATCTTATTTAAAAAAATTTCAGGAATTCACATATTGATTCTGACTTCTTGTGGTGATGATTTGTAATATTCTTTCTTGAAATTAAGGATAGTGAACAATATAGGACCAATATAATTAATATAGGGAGACCTCTTCTTGTCAAACTTGACCATATTATATCAATGTTCAACAAAAATAATTATTAAAAAGTTTACAACGGAACACGTGTAACAATATCATAGATCCAAGGCACTATTAGAAGAATTAATATTTTGTTATCTTTAGTCTTTTTTTTATAATCTTGTTCTTAAAATATACCAAATATATACAAGAAATCATGTTATAATTTCCAAGTTTTATTTCATAAATTTATACTCAAATTAAAAACACTCAATATTATTTTTAATTTTAATATTATTATTAGTTTAGTTTAAATCGGGATGGATGAAACTTGAATATGTTATGTTGAAAGAAGCGGGTAAAACACGTGGAATAGATATATTTAATTCTACTCACATTTAAGCTATACTATTTTACAACATTTTTTTTTAATTATTGATTATTTAAATGAGGAATTATAAAAAATAATAATAAAATGAGATGTGTATTTATTAAATTGAGATTGAATAGAGAAGGGATTTAAAGAAAGAGAGAGGTGAATGATGTTTTATTGGGATAGATAAGCAATTTAATAGATATTAGAAAATGATAAATTATATAACTAGAGTAAATGACCATAGTGGGAGAGGTAGGTATCAGCCAACCATTTACCCAAAGTAATTTGCGTTGTAGTATTAAAATGACCATGATCTTGGTTAAAACCTTCATGTGTGTCAACGTTTATAGGTAATTTCAAAGCATCGATGGTCACCACATCTGGTAGCTCTTGACTGACTGCATCTTGTGCTGCTCTCACTACCGACAAATCATGAGTATCATGCTTCATCATAAAGTCATACAGGGCTATTTTAACAATAATGATGGGTAAAAATCTAGGCTTTATATCATTGCGGATGTCGGTAAAGAAATTCTTTAGGTTGTCTTTATATCTATTGGCAGTGTCACTCATAGCTGCATCACTCTCCCCTTGAAACCAGAAAAGAGCACGCACAACCCCACCTTCTTTATCTGATGCTTCAATTCGTTCAATGAAATTTTTGTAAAATGTTGCATCAGGATTGCTAGGATTTTTAATCCATTGTTCAATTATGGTGCCACCTTTAGCACAAGAAACTAAACCCACTGTGCCTGCTCTTGGCCCTACTTTTGCGAAATCGTCTAAAATTTAAAAAACTCTTGTATATAAATATGAACATATATATGGATATATATATATATATAATATATAAGAAATTTTAAGTGACAAAAATTGGCTAAAATTAAAAAAGGAAATAAACCTGTCTCAAACAAAGAATCAAACTTTGGTGGCCAGATTACCCTTAGTATATTTATTCTTCAATTTTGACTTTCAGTTTCATCAATTAAAATGTTTAATTGCTTATTAATTTTTGAAACATCTTACTATAATTTTTAAATTTGAGTTTTGATACCAAAATGAGAATAAATATATTGTTAAGAGATTTCATATATTTTGTGATGATAAAAACAACCTCATGTATGGCTTTAAAAAAAGAAGAGGCTAACAAGCTTATATTTAAAAGAGTTTTATAAGAGAAAATTCAAGAGTTGTTACAATATAAATATTTGATTAACAAATTAAAAACATTCACTAGCTTGAAGTCTTAATAGTAGACTATCACTTTTTATATTGCAACACTTTTTTTGAAATTAAGTTTTAATACATATTTGCACATCTAAAGTCTATGTTGAAAGGCCAACAAACACATTTAATATTGGATCGATGGTTTGTAACTAGCTTCTTTTAAAACATTATTCTGGTAAGGTTAGTTTACATTTGCGTTCGACTTTAAATAATTGCTTTACTTTCTAAATTATAAAGTTATTTATAGGTTAGACTTTCATAAATGAATCAAATTATAAGGGTTATTTATGGTCAGACTTTCTAAATTATAAGATTATAAGGTTATAAGGTTATTTAGTTTACTATTTGCGTTCGACTTTAAATAAGTTACATTTTCAGAGAGTGATGTTCGTAAAGAATCAAATAGTAACTGAGTTTAATATAGGGATCATGAAATTTGGAAGAGCTAAAGTACTTGGGATATATATATATATATAAATATTATATATATATATGAAATTTAACGAAGACATTAAAAGAAACAATCATATTAATTTGAGATTTAAAGAAAGAGATTAGGTGGAATGGTGATTTTATTGAGATAGATACGAAATTAATAGAGACTAGAAATGATAAATAATATAATTAGAGTAAATGACCATAGTGGATTAAAGTAATTCCAATGTTGGTATTAAAAATGAAACCATGATCTTGGTTAAACCTTCAGTTGTTGGTGTTGATGTCCTAAAATCTCGTGGGTCCTGTAGTTTGTAATTATAGTGTACAAACCATTAATTTGTTTAATAAAATATTAGATATTTTATTCGACATTTAGTAGCATTAACCCACAAACCAATAAAACTAACATCCAAGGTTATCTTCTATAGCTTAAACATGTATATAGAGACATACAAGTGGATCGTGGTTAAATGATAACCTAATGGTTTGTAGTAGATAGATTAAGGTTGGGTAACTTATCTTGTTAACACTACGAATATGACCCGTTATGTAGATTAACAATTGTTGTAAAGTGTTAAAAATGATCTAATTCTGATCATTCATGTAGAGACATAAAAGCGGGGGTGTTTCATACAAAAGGGGCTTGTATAATGCTGGACCACGAAATGGTTATCTCATGTATAACATCATTAATAATAGAGATTTACATTTCACCAGGATGACCATAGGTGACATGATTTGAATCTTGAGTGAGTTGGTGAATCCTGCCTATGAAGGCGATCCTTTGATTTGTATGGGTGAGGGTGGTCAGTTCGCTGACTCAATAAGCTTACCATTTTGGGGATTCCTCTGATAAGGAGAATGAGAACACAATTACACAAGACGGAATTCACATCATTCTTAACGTCTGGGTAAGTAGATAAATTTCTCCCTTAAGGCTGATTCCTAGGCTTGAAAAATGTGGGCGCCACACCTCTCTTGACCTGAGAGGGGTTTGGTCATAGTTGGATTATGACTTATTGTTCATTTGAGGGATTAGTGGTACTTAAGAAGTTAGATGCAACTACAGGGCAAAACGGTAATTTTGGTCCAGTTGTACTTACGAGCAATTTGTGAAGGGTCATCGCACTATTGACTGATTATATCAAATGGACACAGAAATATATCTATAGTGCGAAGAGTGAAGCTGTCGATCTTTAATAGACTTACCAACAATTAATAGATGTTGAATAATTTAATTAAAGAAATTTAATTATTTATTCAAGTACCATTGGAGCTTTAATCTATAGGTCCATAAGGTTCCCTCTGCAGCTCAACAGGTATTATTGAGAATTTATTTTGGATCAATTTGAACTGTTTCAAATTAATTGAAAGGTATTAATTAATATATGATATAATTATTATAAATTAATTATATGTAATATAATTAATATAATGTATTTGGATGCATTAATATATAAAGTTTATTTGAGAGAACTAAATAATTTGAATCTGATTCAAATATTAATTATGTGAATTGGATTTATATAATTAAATTTAGTATAAATGTGATTTATATTAAATACCACAAATGATTGAAAGAATTAAAACTAGATATATTGTATCGATACAATATTAAAACTATAGATTATATTCTATATATGATATAAACATATAGTTATGTATACATATAACAAATTAGTTATTGTAATATATAATATAATATTGTTATTTAAATAAAATTATTTTTAATTTAATTTTCAAAATATAAAAGGAATTTCCTTTAATTGTCTCTGAAAAAAAAAACGGTTGGAGTGGGACAATTGAACGATGGGTTTTCTTCTTCTTCACAGAAGGTCCTGTGGAAGAGATTTGCAGAAGTACGCTCCAAATTCTTCTCACAAAATTTTTCTCTGAGAATTTTCTCCTCCCAAATCTTCTCTACATCTCCCAAAACTTAAAGCCTACGTCTCCTAAGAATTTTCTCTACCAAAAGAGAATACAGAGGAAGATCTTGTGATGGTGGTCATGCTTTTTTTTTTTCTTTATTGTTATCAATTCAAGGAAGAGGATTCGTGAGGAATGGTTCTTCAAAGGTAAGTCTTCCCTAAACCCTATTTTTTCCTAATTTTATTTTGCAAGCTGTAAATTTTTGTATTTTGCATAATTATATTCTGTAATTTTCATTTTGTATAAAAAAATAAAAAATAAAACTGGGACGATCTTTGCTTTCTCTATCAAACTTGACCATTTTTTCATATATTGGCTGACTACATGTGTGGCTGTCCTAGTCACACAAAATTTGTCTCTCCACCTAAATTTTTAAATTGATAATTTAGAATTTAAATTAACTAGATCAGTGATATAAAAATTAAATTGAATTAATACAACATACCGAGAAACGTAAGCTCGTCGAATTAACTGAGCTTCATTAACATGTTGTAGCTGTGGAGCCATTGTTGGAAATCGCTCCCAAGCCCATAGTTGCAAAAGTATGAGAGGCTCAACTATCTCTCAAACCTCAGGTCTTGTTGCTTCGCATAGTTGTCAATACAACTATGCCAAGCATGCTCCACCCCACGAATACCGCCCGCATCATGGAGGTTAGCTAACAGTAGCAGGAACATCAAGTGAACAAAATGACTTGATTTATCTGAAAACAGACTTCCACCCATCATTTGTAGTATATATGCTCATGCATATCTTATGACGGTTTCCTCGTCTGCATCATCTATGAGCTCATGAAATTGTGTTCCTAACCATATTAAACTTAACCTCAATTCTTTAATCTTGTCGGCAGGTGGGGTCACACCGAGGTACAGTTGACAAACTTCTAACCAGTCATCGTACATCACTCCGGTGACCGGCTCACTGTCAACAGGTAACCTCAACAACACTTCTATGTCTTGTAGAGTGATAGTGCACTCTCCAACAGACATATGGAATGTATGCGTCTCGGGCCTCCATCTCTCGACCAAGGCTGTGATCAAATGCTAGTCCAACTGAATAAATCCTAATCTAGAAACCGCATAGAATCCAGATGTGCACAATAGAGGTAGTATTCGAGGGTGGAGCGAGATAGTGTGCTGGAGAACTTCCTCTTGACGCCTGCAAGATATTTCTCCAGTAGTATGATCTCTCCATACAATAGATGATCGATGAATGGACTGGTCGTACAAAACATCAGGATCAACAGGTCCTGGGTTTAAAGCCATAATCTGAAAAAAAAAATATTTATTTCTCAATTAAAAAAATATTTATTTCTCAATTAGAAGAATAATGTACAACTTAATTAAAAGAATAATGTACAACTTAATTAAAAGAATAATGTACAACTTAATTAAAAGAATAATGTACAACTTAATTAGAAGAATAATGTACAAGTTAATTAGAAGAATAATGTACAACTTAATTAAAAGAATAATGTACAAGTTAATTAAAAGAATAATGTACAACTTTATAATAAAAAAAAATTGAATATACAATAAATTTATTTACTTTCCATTGAAATATACATATACATATATATATATATATATATACATGACCAATGAGAAAAAAAAAAGCTAGTAATCATTAATGAAAAAATAACAACAATAACAGAATTTTGAATTGTAAGAGAGAGTGAGATTCTGAGCGAGATTATAAGAGAGAGAGAGATTGAAAGAGCGAGATTGAGAGCGAGATTGTAAGAGAGAGCGAGATTGAGAGCGAGTTGTAAAAGAGAGTGAGATTGAGAGAGCAAGATGTTCAGAGAGAGCGAGATTGTGAGAGAGAGAAAGATTGAGAGCGAGATTATAGAAGAGAGCGAGATTGTAGGAGAGAGCGAGATGCATACATTCTATAGACGTTGGAGATTGTCCCATCCTCAATCTCGCTCTCTCCTACAATCTCGCTTTCAATCTCGCTCTCTCCTACAATCTCGATCTCAATCTCGCTCTCTCTTACAATTTGCTTTACCCACTTATCTTCCTTGTCGAGGGTTAAAGTTTCGACTTATGTATGTCAAAACTAGTGAGATTTCCTTTTCCTTATCGAGGGTTCAACCCTCAACAACCCTAATTTATTATTGTTTCCAAGTTTTTCTTTGTTTGTCGAGTTCTCAACGTTCGACCTCTACATTAGTCGAATCCTCAACCTTCAACTTCTAGCCTCGAACTCCCAAAACAACAATATTTTTCCAATAAGTTTCAAAACAACAATATTTCTCTAATAAGTTTTGAAAACAACAATATTAATATTAAAGGTCCCACAACTTCAACTAAACATAATTTTAGGTGTACGTACTGATATAATATCGTCAAACGATTATAACTAACTAAATATGGAGATTGGTAGATCAAAATTACATGTTAGGGGCAAAAATTTTAGCTTACTAACATCTAAATTTGTGCTATATATAGTTCTTGAATTTTCAAAAATTGAAATTTTGAGGTTTAATTAGAAACAATTTTTTTTTTTATCTAATAACTATTACTTTAAGCATTTCAAATATTTTATGAGATTTTTTTACACTAAATTTAATTTTATAAATCTATTAAACATTTTTAAGGGACTTATTAAAATTAAAATTAAAATTTTAGATACTTACTAGTCATAATTTTAAACACTAAAAATTAAACTTAGATTGACTTTAATGTGATTTAAAAATGATGGTAAAGTAAATAAAAAAGCTAAAAAAATTATATATAAAACTAGTGTTATAATTTGTCTTAATTTTCAAAAACTAAAAATAAATAATCACCAAATGCGTCTAAAATTTAAAAAATACTTGTATATAAATATGAACATATATATGGATATATATATATATATTATATATAAGAAATTTTAAGTGACAAAAATTGGCTAAAATTAAAAAAGGAAATAAACCTGTCTCAAACAAGAATCAAACTTTGGTGGCCAGATTACCCTTAGTAATATTTATTCTATCAATTTTGACTTTCATTTTCATCAATTAAAATGTTTAATTGCTTATTAATTTTGAAACATCTTACTATAATTTTTAAATTTGAGTTTGATACCAAAATGAGAATAAATATTGTTAAGAGATTTCATATATTTTGTGATGATAAAAACAACCTCATGTATGGCTTTAAAAAAAGAAGAGGCTAAAAGCTATATTTAAAAGAGTTTTATAAGAGAAAATTCAAGAAGTTGTTACAATATAATATATTTGATTAACAAATTAAAAACATTCACTAGCTTGAAGTCTTAATAGTAGACTATCACTTTTTTATATTGCAACACTTTTTTTGAAATTTAGTTTTAATACATATTTGCACATCTAAAGTCTATGTTGAAAGGCCACAAACACATTATTAATTGGATCGATGGTTTGTAACTAGCTTCTTTTAAAACATTATTCTGGTAAGGTTAGTTTACATTTGCGTTCGACTTTAAATAATTGCTTTACTTTTCTAAATTATAAAAGTTATTTATAGGTTTAGACTTTCATAAATGAATCAAATTATAAGGTTATTTATGGTCAGACTTTCTAAATTATAAGATTATAAGGTTATAAGGTTATTTAGTTTACTATTTGCGTTCGACTTTAAATAAGTACATTTTCAGAGAGTGATGTTCGTAAAGAATCAAATAGTAACTGAGTTTAATATAGGGATCATGAAATTTGGAAGAGCTAAAGTACTTGGGATATATATATATATATATATATATATATATATTATGAAATTTAACGAAGACATTAAAAGAAAACAATCAATTAATTTGAGATTTAAAGAAAGAGATTAGGTGGAATGGTGATTTTATTGAGATAGATACGAAAGTTAATAGAGACTAGAAATGATAAATAATATAATTAGAGTAAATGACCATAGTGGGATTAAAGTAATTTCCATGTTGGTATTAAAATGACCATGATCTTGGTTAAAACCTTCATGTTGTTGGTGTTGATGTCCTAAATCTCGTGGGTCCTGTAGTTTGTAATTATAGTGTACAAACCATTTATTTGTTTAATAAAATATTAGATATTTTATTCGACATTTAGTAGCATTAACCCACAAACCAATAAACTAACATCCAAGGTTATCTTCTATAGCTTAAACATGTATATAGAGACATACAAGTGGATCGTGGTTAAATGATAACCTAAATGGTTTGTAGTAGATAGATAAGGTTGGGTAACTTATCTTGTTAACACTACGAATATGACCCGTTATGTAGATGTAACAATTGTTGTAAAGTGTTAAAAATGATCTAATTCTGATCATTCATGTAGAGACATAAAAGCGGGGGTGTTTCATACAAAGGGGCTTGTATAATGCTGGACCACGAAATGGTTATCTCATGTATAACATCATTAATAATAGAGATTTACATTTCACCAGGATGACCATAGGTGACATGATTTGAATCTTGAGTGAGTTGTGAACTCCTGCCTATGAAGGCGATCCTTTGATTTGTATGGGTGAGGGTGGTCAGTTCGCTGACTCAATAAGCTTACCATTTTGGGGATTCCTCTGATAAGGAGAGATGAGAACACAATTACACAAGACGGAATTCACTCATTCTCTAACGTCTGGGTAAGTAGATAAATTTCTCCCTTAAGGCTGATTCCTAGGCTTGAAAAATGTGGCGCCACACCCTCTCTTGACCTGAGAGGGGTTTGGTCATAGTTGGATTATGACTTATTGTTCATTTGAGGGATTAGTGGTACTTAAGAAGTTAGATGCAACTACAGGGCAAAACGGTAATTTTGGTCCAGTTGTACTTACGAGCAATTTGTGAAGGGTCATCGCACTATTGACTGATTATATCAAATGGACACAGAAATATATCTATAGTGCGAAGAGTGAAGCTGTCGATCTTTAATAGACTTACCAACAATTAATAGATGTTGAATAATTTAATTAAAGAAATTTAATTATTTATTCAAGTACCATTGGAGCTTTAATCTATAGGTCCATAAGGTTCCCTCTGCAGCTCAACAGGTATTATTGAGAATTTATTTTGGATCAATTTGAACTGTTCAAATTAATTGAAGGTATTAATTATATATGATATAATTATTATAAATTAATTATATGTAATATAATTAATATAATGTATTTGATGCATTATAATATAAAGTTTATTTGAGAGAAACTAAATATTTGAATCTGATTCAAATATTAATTATGTGAATTGGATTTATATAATTAAATTTAGTATAAATGTGATTTATATTAAATACCACAAATGATTGAAAGAATTAAAACTAGATATATTGTATTCGATACAATATTAAAACTATAGATTATATTCTATATATGATATAACATATAGTTATGTATACATATAACAAATTAGTTATTGTATATATATATATATAATTGTTATTTAAATTAAAATTATTTTTAATTTAATTTTCAAAATTAAAAGGAATTTCCTTTAATTGTCTCTGAAAAAAAAACGTGTGGAGTGGGACAATTGAACGATGGGTTTTCTTCTTCTTCACAGAAGGTCTGTGGAAGAGATTTGCAGAAGTACGCTCCAAATTCTTCTCACAAAATTTTTCTCTGAGAATTTTCTCCTCCCAAATTCTTCTCTACATCTCCCAAAACTTAAAGCCTACGTCTCCTAAGAATTTTCTCTACCCAAAAGAGAATACAGAGGAAGATCTTGTGATGGTGGTCATGCTTTTTTTTTTCTTTATTGTTATCAATTCAGAGAAGAGGATTCGTGAGGAATGGTTCTTCAAAGGTAAGTCTTCCCTAAACCCTATTTTTTCCTAATTTATTTTGCAAGCTGTAAAATTTTTGTATTTTGCATAATTATATTCTGTAATTTTCATTTTGTATAAAAAATAAAAAATAAAACTGGGACGATCTTTGCTTTCTCTATCAAACTTGACCATTTTTTCACATGTGTGTCAATGTTTATAGGTAATTTCAAGGCATTGATGGTCACCATATCTGGTAGCTCCTTACTGACTGCATCTTGTGCTGCTTCATTACCAGTAAATCATGAGTATCATGCTTCATATAAAATAATAGAGGACTATTTTAACAAGAATGATGGGTTAAACTCTAGGCTTCATATCGTTGCGAATTTCGCTGAAGAAATTCTTTAGGTTGTCTTTGTCTTTACTAGCAGTGTCACTCCTAGCTGCATCACTCTCCCCTTAAAATAAAAAAAGAGCACGCACAGCCCCACCTTATTTATCTGATGCTTTGATTCGTTCGATGAAATTTTTGTAAAATGTTACATCAGGATTGCTAGGATTTTTAATCCATTGTTCAATTATGGTGCCACACCTCTAACACAAGGAACTACCCACTATGCCTTCATTTGGCCCTGGTTTTGCTAATAACTAGTGAGAAAATAGCATTCCTAGACCAATCCCAAACGTTTTGTTGATATCAATCCCTTCATGTAGAGGCTCTCGTGCCATCTTCCATTGGCATGCAGGGTTTAATCGTAGGATGGATGGGTCAAATTGACATTTTTGTGGGATTAACCCGTTTTGTTGATATCCATCCCCTCATTTCTCACTTGATTATTCTCAACTCCCCCTCGACCAGCCATATTGCTTTGACCATCAAGGATTTATATGTTCTTAGGAGAAGCAGCCCTTGAGAAGGAAGAGCCAAATAACAATGTACATAGCAAGATTGATAGTCTAAACAAAGCCATTTTGATCTCTTGTGTCTATGCAAGTAGACGTAAAAGAAAGGTGTAAAATAGGTGTATGTTGTTAGTGTTGACAATCAACAAGCTGAAGCAAATAGAACCATTAAACACTCTAACTACATCAATTTGAGTAAATAAGCATGCAAGTTCATGGAAAAATAGAAAGTAGAGTTTAGAAACATAACCTTTGAAAAACTCTTCCACTTCCTTCAAATCCAGTATCAATCTTCTCTCGATGTAGATATATTTCTGCCCACTTGATTTAATCATAATCAGTAAGTCAATCCTTTAAAGGTTGTTCGTGATGGGGTTGACAATCAACACACTCTGATTACATTAATTTTAGAGGATTTGCATGCAAGGTCATAAAATAACAGTAAAAAGTGTTTTAAGAACATAACCTTTGAAGAACTTCCAATTTGTGCAAATTCTAATTGATTTCTTCTTTCCAACAGATTGTAAACTACCACAAAGATCTTCTATACTATTCTCAGGCCTTAGATTGGATTGTGGGATCCAAATTGAGTAGGGTTTTAGGATGAGTTTTGGAGAGATTGAGTGAAAAGAATTAGAATATTTCTTTAGTGTTTCTTGTTTTGCGTGATGAAAATTTTGTTGATTAAGCTAGTATTTATCAATCTCAACATGCAAATTAAGAGTGAAGGAGAATTTCACACTCAAATTTCTACTTAGGAAGGTGTATTAGGTGTGAAAAGTGGGAAAAACCCACTTTCACCCTTTTTTAAACAAATTTCCCCCATTTTTAATTCAATTTTAATTTTTTTAAAAAAAGAATTCATATTGAAATTAAATGGGAAATTGAATATTGAATTTGAAAATTTTGAACTTCAATTTTATTTTATTTTAAATAAATAATTAATAAAAAATTTAATTAATTAATTAATTAATTTAATACCAAATCCAAAACATGAATCCTTATTCATGTGATTAATATTTAAATCTTTTTTAAAATATTTTTAACTCTCCAAAACTGTTTAATTATATCGAATATAATAATCCAAACCCTAAACTGAATTTGAACATTTCAAATTCTCTCAACATGCTATATTCTAAGGTTTAATCCTTTTACGAGCTAGATAGACTTAACGGACCTATAGATCATGAGTTCCAATGATTTGGGATTAATTGGTTAAACTCTCTAATCTGAATTAATCAATATTCGTTAACTACCGAGACATTCCACTATAGTTCAATAGTTACACTCTCCTCACTATAGATTTACTTTTGTCCACTTGATTTAATCAAAATCAGTAAGTCGACCCTTCACAGGTTGTTCGTATTTAGCGCTAGGTCAAAATTATCATTTTATCCCTGTAATACATCTTGCTTCTTAAGTCTTCATTAATCCTCTAATGAACAATTAGTTTATGGTTCTACCAATAAACCTATCTGCTAACCCAAAAATGGGTAAGAGTGAGTTCCGTCTGGTAGGACTATGTCCCCAGCTATCAATCCGATCTTACCCCTATTGAGTGGGATGTTGAGTCACTCTCACCAATGTAGATTAAAGAATAATCTCAAATAAACTGAAGTTCATAGTTAGATCAGGATTGAGATCAAGTTACCTTAGGTCATTGAATTCAAATAGTCAATTTTAACAGTAAACAGTCTTTTTAAAGAAAGGTGATTATTTCGTGGTCCAATCTTATGCAAACATCTTTTACATAAGATGCCCTCACTCATATGTTTCCACATGAACGACTTTGGGATCACATTGTTTTTATCAATATACAAAGTAAGCCGCATCCATAGTGTCCTTAGGATAAGGTACCCAACCCTATCCATATACTTATAGATTGTTTTGGTTATATACTAAACTTGATCCTCTTTTATGTCTTACAATAAGTTTAAGTATTCATATTATCGTCATGGGTTCGTTTAGCTATATTGGATTTATGAATCTATGAATGCAAGTTATATATTCAATAACAAATTTATTAAAAAACTCTCAATTTAATGTTTACAAACTGCGAGTTTTAGGACATATAACCTAACAAACTCCCACTTGGATAAAACTCTTGTGGGTTGAAATATATAATATATACAATGTTGAGTATAAGAGAATAAATACAATAAACTATGGCACCCATATACCCATAATTTCTCCCACTTGGCCTAGATTTATGAAGCTCGTAGTCCTAGCCTGACTAGATGACCCTTGAATACTTTAGCCATGAGGGCCTTTGAAAATAGATCAGCTAAATTATCTTCTGAGGCTATGTACATGATGGTTACATCTTCTCGATGTACTATCTCCCAGATGATATGGTACTTGCACTTGATGTTCTTTCCGCACTTATGGCTTCTTGGTTCTTTTCAGATGACAACTGCTCCACCGTTATCATAATAGAGGGTGATTGGCAGATGCATATTTGGAATCACTTCCAAATCGATCAAGAACTTTCTAAGGCATACTACTTCTTTGGTTGTTTCACATGCAACTATATATTCGACTTCCATGGTGGATTTAGCAATATAACTTTGTTTTATACTCCTTCATACTATAGCTTCTCAATTTAGAGTGAATACCCCCGAAGTAGATTTCCTAGAATCCACATCGGTTTAAAAATCAGAATTAGTGTATCCATTAAGAATCAAATTCTTAGAGCCATACACGAGCATATAGTCCCTTGTTCTTCAAAGATATTTAAGGATATTCTTATCGACAGTCTAATGACTATATTTAGGATTGTACTGAAACCTACTGAGTATTCCAACCACATAGCACGTCTGGATGTGTACATAACATGGCATACAACAAACTCCCGACTGCTGATGTATATGGAATTCTTTTCATTTCCTCAACTTATTGAGGTGTCTGAGGACATTGCTCCTTAGACAAATGAATTTCATGTCTACAAGGTAATAATCCTCTTTTGGAATTTTGCATTTTATAGCTAGACAATATCTTGTCTATATAAGATGCTTGAGATAATGCTAGCATTATGTTATTGCGATTCCGAACTATTTGGATTCCAAGAGCATATTGTGCATCATCTAATTCTTTCATTTGAAATTGTAATGCCAATCATCCCTGACGTCAGCAAGGAATCCTATCTCATTCCCAATGAATAGGATATCATCAACATATAGTATAAAAACAGCTACAGTTTTATTCACAATTTTCTTGTAAATACAAGGTTTATCAATATTCTATTTAAAGTCATATTCCAGGATTGAGATGTTTGTTACCCATAAATGGATCTTTTAAGCTTGCAAACTTTTTTCTCTTGACCCTGTTCAATGAACCCTTCTAATTGAGACACGTAGATACTTTCTTCAAGATAGTCATTCAAAAATGCTATCTTGACATCCATTTTCCATATTTCATAATCATAAAAAGCGGTAATGGATAAAAGTATTCTAATAGACTTGATCATGGAAATAGAAGAGAAGGTTTTTTTCATAGTTTAACCCCTTTCTTTGGGTAAATTCTTTTGCCACGAGTCTAGTTTTGTAAGTCTTTACCTTACCAGCTTAGTCTCGTTTTCTCCTGTAGATCCACTTACAACCAATAGATTTTACCCCATCTGGTTCATCTACAAGTTCCCAGACTGAACTGAAGTATATAGACTCCATTTCAAGGTCCATGACTTTTACCAATTGGTCTCTATCTACATCATTCATTGCTTGTTTAAAGGTCAATATATCCTCTAAGTCATCATTAGATATGATGATCTAAGTTTTTGTTAAACCAATGTACCAATCAGATTGTTAAACAACCCTCCTACTATGTCGAGGTATTCTTCATTCTTGAGAAGGATGTGATAGACCAGTTTCATCAACAATTCTTGTTGAAGGACCAGACTGATCAACAACTTTTGTTGATTTTTCTATAGTTTCTCTAAACATCTTATTCAATACTAGTTTACTACGAGGTTCGATGATTTCTTATGTGGCCTTCCTCTAAAAATCTAGCATTTGTCGATACAACCACTTTATCATCTTGGGGATCATAAAACAAGCCATCTTTTGTTTCTTTGGGGTATCCTACAAATAGGCACACTTTAGAACGTTATTCCAATTTCTTTGAGTTTTGCACCAATACATGTGTTGGGCATTCCTAAATCCTGAAGTGATGTAAACTACCTTTACGCCTTCTCCATGACTCGTATAGTTTTTCTGAAAAGCTTTTCGAGAGACCATGTTCAAAATAAATACGGTCGTTTGTACTGCATACCCCCCAAAAAAAGACTAAGGTGACAAGGCATAACTCACCATCGAACGAACCATGTCTAACAAGGTTCTATTTATCCTTTCCACTACATCATGTTGTGGTGTATAAGATACAATAAGTTGGGAGCGAATTCCATGTTCTATCAAATAGTTCTGGAATTCTAAATCCATATATTCACCACCTCGGTCTGATCTAAGTGTCTTAATTTCTTTACCGAATAAGTTCTCAACCTTTTCCTTGTACTCTTTGAATTTTTCAAAAGTTTCAGACTTATGATACATTAGGTAAACATAACCATATCTAGTCATCAATAAAACTGATGAAATATTCAAATTCTCCTCGAGCTCTAATATTCATCGGACCACAAAGATCTGAATGCACAAGCTCCAGAGGTTCTTTGGCTTTTAGATCTTTTCTTGTAAAAGATCTCTTAGTCATTTTACCCTCAAGACATGACTCACACAGAGGTAAAGAATTAACCTCTCAATCCTATTGAGATTTATGTGTCTACGTCTTAAGTGCCAAAGATAGGCATTAAGAGAATTTCTCCGTTTCTTATTATGAGTTTTAGCTATTTTAAACATCTCTATATTTAAATTAGCTTTTTCCTCAGTTGGTTTTAACATATATAAATTATTTTCAAGTTTAGCATACATATTTGAATACCTTTTGAATTAATGAAAGCTTCATTGATATCATAAGAAACTTTATATATGTTCTAATATACAGGAGATTGAAATTAAATTTCTTTTCATGTTTGGTACATAATATACATTTTCCAACAAAATGTAAGTATCTCCAAAAAATAACTTTAGATCTTTCACTGCACGAGCCGAAATGAATTCACCTGTTCCTACCTTGCAAGTCATCTCGTTCTCTATCAACTGTTTCCAAGAACTAGTTTCCTTAAAGAAAGTGCAAATATGGTTAACAACGCTTGAATCGAGTATCTAGGTCAAATAAGAATTTTCCACTAAACATGTTTCAATTACATGTAAATCAAATTTACCTTGGTTTTCCTTTTCAACCTTCTTTTCAACAAGATATTTAGGGCAATTTCTTTTCCAATGTCCATCCTCATTGCAATAGAAATATTTTCCTTTTGCAACTTTCGTCTTGCTATTCTTTGCAGGAGTCTTATTTTTTCCTTTTCCCTTCTTCTTCATTTGGATGCTCTTATCCTTAAAAGGTCCAGACTTCTTATCAGAAGGTTTTATCCCATATGACGATCCCTTCTGGAATTTTCTTTGGGTAACAACATTTGCTTCCTCTTCCGGATTTTTTATTTTTCATCAAGGATTGGTAAGTCTGAATCTCATTCAAAAGAGTAGTAAGATTATATTCTATTTTAGTAAGATTATATTCTATTTTATTCATTACACTCTATTCATTTATGACAGCCCTGTTTGCTTCCACGATGTTGAAGTGGGTCATCATGTCCAGGACATGTTCTCTAACAAAGGTCCCTTCCTTCATATGGGAATTGTAAATGTATTTAATAACACCACGCCGTACACATAAGGACGATTGTCCAAACATTACCTATAACAACTCCATGATCTCCTTAGCGGTGACCATGCTCTCATGTTTTTTAGTTAACACATCAGATATACTAGCTAAGATGTAGGCTCAGACTTTTTCATTAACCCTAACCCATTTGTCATATGCATCTCGAACATTTCAGTTTTTTGTAAAGCTGGAAACTTGAGTACGTTCCTCCGTTAAAACGCACTTTAAATCATCTACAACTAGTATCGTATTGATGTTTGATTTCCAGTTGGAATAACCCTCGCTGTTAAATTTGTCGGAAGCTAAAAGTTGGATAATTGAATTCTACATGCTGAGACAGACATAAACAAATTCTATTAGGAAATTGCATATAAATCCAATTTTATTTTAGAAAAAGTAATAGTGTAACCAATTATCATTATTTATTTGCAACGATACTTTAGCGGGTCGGGATAGATGTTACCGAGGGGCAGTCAAATAGTCCTTCACTAAAGCAAGATATTCATGACTAAAAACTAATTCCAAAATAACTCTTTATTCCTTTAGTTATTTAGTTACCGTTTTTTGTCAAGAACTTTACTAACAAGTGTGACCCTCAATTTGTAGATTTTTATAGAATGGTATCAACAAGCCCTCGAAATGAAAGACAATGCTAAAAATAGAACTAAAAAAACCCTTATTCATTTCTGAAGTTTGAGTTGTTTTGAATCATGTTACAACCTTCTGAGGAGATAGTCAATAAAAACGACTAGCTAATGTTGCATAAAAACGACAGTAGGCAACATAAGAATCTCACAGTTCAAACTAATGGAGGAGACCGTAGGATATGTTGACACATTTCCTTCACCCACTTACTATGAACAACTTTTCCTATTCACTTTCTTATTGACCCATGCAAACACTTTCCCAATGAAGCAGTCATGATAGAAGTTATAGAAAATTGATTTTCGATCTCATGGTGTGAACTCTTGGGGACGTTAGAGCTAAAAACAATATATCATATATAATGCTAATCTCCCAGAGAAGTGTTCTGAATAATTCAGTATATTTATTCACTTAGGTATATGTCGACTAAAAAATCCTAAGTCTAGGTGATTATCCAAGTATAACAATTATATTTGGATTTAACCTACGATGTCTAAGTGATAAAACCATTTGATTACCTCATACTGCTCACGCATGCTCATAAAACTAAGTTAACAACACTCAATACTTTAATTATAATCCCTAAGTAGCAGATATTTCATAAACCGTCAGCTTAAGTACCTCCAGCCTTAGACAAGATTATAGACCGGTTGAGTTTGCCAAGTTTTATAAGATAACGACCTATTTTAAATATTAAAATAAGTTTTTATATGTTAACCCTAGGTAAGCATGTATCTTATCTTTGTTATAGATTTTAAATGTCTAATTCATTTTATAACACTTTCTAAAACTATAGACATATTATAACATACATCAAGCATTTCATAATTTACAATATGAACTTATATTAAATACATGAAATCCTAAACCATGCATACTATATATTATAACATATTATACATACTTTCAATGCATGAAACATGCTTCCTATGGTAGAAGTTTAAATCTACATGGCTTACTTTATGCACATACAAGATTTAATTTAATTAAACATACATTCAAAATGCATAAATAATTAAACATACATTAAAATGGATTGGTTTTGACATTCTAAACAAGAAAAAGCCTAAAATTATTACAAAATAATTCAATACAAGTCTTGAATCGCCCGAACCGGCATCGAACCACCTGATCCGGACCTCCAATGAAAAAATTTGGGCTAAACTAGTCTGAAACAAGTTGAACAAGACCTCTAAGACCCAAACCAACCGAACCGGTTCTATTGAACCACAGTTAGTTGACTAACGAGTCTTCTGGGCTGGGATGAACAACATTGCAACGCTTCATCCCAGCATTATAATGTCACGAGATTTTCTTTCTGACCTGGGCTGGCTGAAGAACAACATTGCAACACTCCAAGGGAAGCGTTGCAACACTATAAGACAGTAGCTTCACCTACTGCTGATGATGCTTCGATTCTTCTTTAATTACAACCTAATTGCAACTCTATGACCCTAATAAATTAATAGGCTCTTAATCACACATTAAGACCTATAAATAAAGAGTCAATTACAACAATTATTTCATAATTCAGGAGAAATCTAATGCCAAAACCATAATATATTCATTTCAGAAACCATTTCATGCAATTCATGAAAAAAACACCCACCAAGGTAAAATTAATGTAAATTGGTCCTTAATTCATGCTCTGAAACCAATTGATGGAGTTGACAATCAGCATACAAAAGCTATTAGAATCCTTACACTCTAATTACATTAATTTTAGAGGATTTGCATGCAAGTTCATAAAATAACAGTAAAAAGGGTTTCACCAACACAACATTTAAAGAACTTCCAATTGGTGCAAATTCCAACTGATTTCTTCTTTCCGACAGGTTTATAACTACCACAAATATATTCTACACTATTGTCAAGCCTTAGATTAGATCGTGAGATCCAAATTGAGTGAGGTTTTGGGATGAGTTTCGGAGAGATGGACGAAAAAAATTTAGAATATTTTTTCAGCATTTCTTGTTTTGTATGCACAAAAATTCTGTTGATTAAGCTAGTATTTATCAACCTCAACATGCAAATTAAAAGTGAAGGATAATTTGACACTCAAATTTCCACATAGGAAGGTGGATTAGGTGTGAAAAGTGAGAAAACCGACTTTCATCGAGTATGTTTTTGTTATCTCATCTTATTATATACTGTTTTAATTTTCTCATAGAAGACATTCTTTACCTAGATTAAAATATAATAATTGAATTCATGAAATATATAATTTCTTATTGATTTTCCAACAATATGAAAGACGCTTGTTCTCTTAGATTGGATTTACGTTTTTAGTCACTGTAATATGTAATGATTAATACCCTGTCGTCAAAAGTATTAAATTTATTGATGTTTCTTTCCATGTTTGTTAAATCGATTATAGATCAAATTTGTTAATAAAATTATACAGACTAAGTCATTATATAGTAAAGATTGACTTTCAGTCTTGATGAGATTTATCATGGTGAAACTAAGTATTGTAACAAATTTGTAAATATAGGGAATAAATTGTTACATATTCATGCCTAAGGATTAAATTGCTACACATGGTCTAAATTGTTTCAAATTTGAAAGTACAGTAACTATAGTTACAAAGTAAGTTCATATGAAGTTTTTTTAATAATAGTTGTGGTGGGATAATCAAACATCTGATCTCAAGGTCAATAGTATGAGTTTTATACCAGTTGAGTTATGCTCTTACTGGCTCTTGGACTAAATAATTATTTATATGGAAGTATTTCTTTAAGAAATTACTTATATGGAATGTTAATTCAGGGATCCAAAATGTTTTCTTAAATCAATTTTGGGTATGTTTGGATTGAGTAGAGGAAAAAATATTTTTTTAAAAAATCATTTTTATTTAAACTTTTTTGACAAAAACTATAGTTTAAAATATACTTTGAAAATGTTTCAAAAGCTATTTTGAGTCATTATCAAGTAATTCAAGTTTTTTCTCTAAGATGACTTATTTTCAAAATTAAATATGTTTAGACCAAATGCACCCTTTACTTTTAATTCTTCTTGCTTTACAAAAATGTGTTAGTATTCATTAACCAAAATTCATAAAACTTTTTGTGATATAACTTGCATGAGATTAGATTTTTCTTAATACAAGAGAAATTTATTAGCAAATATTTGGTTGTTATCATTTTGTTGATGGGATACGCTTACTTAATCTATAAATAAAGATTTGTATGGGTGAAAGTGGCCAATTGTTATCATTTTGTTGACTCAATAAGCCTACCATTTTGGGAACAAGATCGAATGAGGAGCTGGGAATAGAATCATACAAGATGAAATTCACTCCTTCCCAACTTAAATTAAGTAGATGTGTGTACCCTTAAGTGGTCTCCGGGAATTGAACAAAGGGCCCTACCTTCTCATTGGCCCAAGAAGGATTTATGTTTATTGGTTGGATAAAAAACAGGTTGTTCATTAGAGGAGCACTGGTACTTAAGGATACAAAGGTAATCGAATGGTAAAATGGTAATTTGACCCAGTTATTGTTACAAACACTCTTGAAAGATTAAATTGCTATTATTGGTCTATATCTGTGGACACAGAAATATATCTACAATGAGAAGAGTTCAGCTGTGGGTCTTTAGTGGAGTGTACCCATAGTTATCGAATTTTGATTAATTTGGTTAATGAGTTTACCCAATTAATCTTATATCGTTGGAGCTTCTGATCTGTAGGTCCACCAGGTCCCCTTGTTAGTTCATTAAAGGATATTAAAGAGAAATTATTTGAATTGTTCAAATCAATTTGAAAAAATTGTGTATTAATATGATTAATATGTAAATGATTATAGATGTGATCCATAATTAAAATTAAGTCGAAAATAAACATTTGAATGAGATTCAAATATTTAATTTAAGTGAATTAGATTCACAAAGAATTAATTAATTAATAGAGAGATGTTATGCAGTGTTTATGTTAATTGAATGTATATATTAAATTGGATTTAATGTATAAATGGTTATTTAATTAATGTACTAATTAATTAAATAAGTGTTATTTAATTAATTGTGCATAAAAGGGTAAATATAGGAAAGACTTGGATAACGGGCTAACCTTTCTCCATATAAAATCTTCCTTATGGCCCTTTTAGGGCAAGATTTCATTTTGCAATTTTTACCCTACCCACCAAAGAAATCCTATCTACTCTCTCCAAAGAATTCTCTCCTCTTTACCCTCTTCCAATAATTGGATACTACCCGTCCTCCTATTGGAATCCTAGAGAATAATAATAACCTATTCTCGAGGTTGTGTTCAATATTGTTTGAAGAGACATTCGTGTTTGAGATCGTGTTCGTTGAAAAAGCGAGAGGATCATTCTAGAAGCTCAGGAATTTTCAAAAGTAAGAATGGTTCTTCCTACTTATTTCCCTTCATCTAAAGCATGCCTGTTTATCCTTTTACATTCTATTTTAGAACATTGTTTTTATTTCTTCAAAAATTAGTTAATGAGATGCAAGACGTTCACATACTTCTGCTCGGGATTTGATCCCTTCAATATGAAATTATGAAAGATCTTTTATCAAAGTGAACACATCAACTCGAACCTTTCCCCTCCCCTCCCTAATTTTGGAGGTCAATAAGGTCCTCATCGTTCAAAGAGAACTATGAGAATGCCTTAGAAAAAAAATTTCAAAAAGAGGTTTGAGCTGAGGCTTGCACGCATAGAAAATCAAAGATATGTTTTACTTGGAGAAGTTCCTAAACTTAATTTTAACGCCTATCAAATGATTCTTTAGTCATCTAACATTGGTTACTCATCGAGGTATTAAGGCGAGATGCAAGACAAAAGAGCTAATAAAGAGGCATAAGGGAATTCTTAATAAAAACGCAATGAGACACAATATTGAAATTGCATTCATAAGAGAGAATTACATTAAAAAAAATCATGATGTGGTCAAAACTAGGGTTGTTCAAAAAACCCAATGACTCGAAAAAACTGATCAACCCAACCCAACTCGTTCAGTTTGAGTTGGGTTATGAACTCTTTTGGGTTGGGTTGGGTTCAAATAAATGAAAATTTTATGGGTTGGGTTGGTTCATGGGTCACCTAAAATAACCCAAACTAACCCGAACTTATTATTAACTTTAAAATGTATTTTTTTCTTGCTTCTGTACAATTAGATATACTATATTTATTTTAGTTTTCTTTAATTTCATAAGTTTTTTGGATATTTTATTCTTCAACAACTCATAAAAATAGTTATGTTTTGCACTTTGAAAAATGATTATACATTATATAAATTGAAATTGAGTTGCTAATCTTAATTCATATATGAAAATAGTTAAATCAAATTTTTACGTATTAACATTTTACTTACTTTTATTAAAAAAAATTAAATAAATGAATTGAGTAACCCGAACCAACCCAAACCAAAGGATTCATGCTTGGGTTGGGTTGGGTTTACTTTTTAATGAGGGTTATTTAGGTTGAAGAAATTTACAACCCAAATAATTGGCTTGGGTCTAAAAAGCCCTTCAACCCAACCCAACCCAACCCACGAACACCTCTAGTCGAAACATACAAAGGCTACAATTGAAATTACAAAAGAAAGAAATAAATCCAACTCCAAAACCAAATTTAATCACGATGTGTCGCACTGTCCCTACATTAAAGAGTAAGGTTTTCATCCATAAATCAAATGACACAGATGTTGCGGTAGTGCAGGAGGGGCAAACAACCCCATCAAGACTTAATTGATGTATTGCACGATGAATTCAAAGTGGTCCTAATTTCTCTGCGTCTATTGGTGCAGGTAATCTCTCAGTGAAACATTTTGATGCTGAAGTGTAGATTGTTGTAGATGAAGTGTTTCGAGAGATGCGGCTATCAGTCTAAGTTGGGCTTGAATGAACTTCTTGAGGTCATCCATGTTAAAGCTAGCGACAAATTGTATTGGAAGATTGGCGTGAGGCTTAGGCGTCTGCTGCGAGCGTTCCCGCATCTCATAACTGGACTTTATGAATTTCGGGCATTGTTGGTTCCAAGCCCATATGGTTCATAGATGGTCGTAGGGGGGTTAAATTGGGTTGGAAAAGAGCGATTGAGTGAATGCGGCAAGCTGTCTCACCAATTAGATCTTTTTGTGTTTCATCATTGGCTTCTAGATCTATTGGCTCATCGACAAAAGTTAGGAGTTGGATTTGAGGGTCTTGAGGAGGAAGCGGCAAGGTAAGGTCTTCTTCCCTGTGTTCAACTTCTTTAGGGAATAGAGGATGGTTCAAGTCAACAAACTCAGACTCTTCGTTCTCCAACGCAAGCTTCGCCTCAAGGTCTTCGTTAAGGGAGGCTTCATTTCTTTGCTCTTCTTCTGAGGTCTCAACGTGTCTTCTTTTCCTTTTGCGTTTTCAAGGATGAGACTTAGAGGTTTTGGGTTTTGGTGGAAGGTCTAGCTGATTCGATGGTGCTCTCATCAAACACCGAATTAGAACTAAGTCGTTAGGCCTTCTACTTCTTTAAAGTCATCCTCCATATGGATGCCAGCTTGCTCACACAAAGTGCAAATTAACCATTGAAAATATAGTTGGCTACATGGATTTCCTTTGATGTTTTTTATTTGCTCTACTATATCAGTCCTACGTCAAGTGGGATGCGTTGCATGATGCAGTATGTGGTTTGCACCATTTCTCTCAACATTGTTTCATCATGCAAGGTAAGCATGATTCTATTCTTGACAACATATAACCACAAGTGTCCGTCGAGAAGAACATGTTTGTTGGCCAAAGTTATAACGCCTATTCTTAAGATTTGCCAATTGTTTCCAGGCTTCCCTATGACTTGGATCGCATCCACTAAGTGTTATGGTGAGTTGCTCGATGATGTGATTGCCTTCTGCGTCGGGGTTGTTTGTTATGTTGAGAAATTCATTAATGATTCTTGGAGAGAAATAAATTATTGTATCTTCCACTAACGTCGTGTCCTTTTGCTCTATGAACTCACTGTTGTAGAAGGCTCAAACGAGATTTGACCAGATTCCCTGAGGATGATACAAAGTTGACGTCAGCCCATTGATGCGTGGTTAATGTGATGAAATAATGGTGTAGAATGTGATGGTGGTCTATGCATTGTGCATGCAAGTTTTCTTAGTAAGATCCAAGTATAAATCTTACTAAGTTGCCTGGTAAGCTGTTGGATGGAAAGATTGAGGACGGATGGGGTTGTACATGCAATCATGCATTAGACATGGCTTAAGCTATGCGTTTATGCCCATGCATCTGAGGTCATGCATCTAAATGAAAATGCGTTAATCTAGTATGCAATGACCACGCATTCCTATCACAAGTTTTCTTACGCTCATGCCAAGTATAACGCGAATGTAAGTTTCTCAGGTAATCCGAGGTTGAACACAGGGACTTGTCACTCAATAATGCTTGTGAAGCAATGTGTTTGAGGCGATGAATAAAAATAAAAAGAAGAAGTTTAATGGATTTACACATTGCTCCTACTCCTAACTAAACAGATTGAGCAGTAGAAGACTTGCGATGAGAATGGGTGGATACACAACAACCATTAATGCATAGTAATGTTTATTATCTTAAATTGCCCGAGTAATCCCAGCTCATTGCACTAACGCATCGCACACCTCTCGGTGGTCAGCCGCATGACTATATCTCTATAGTGCATGGTTGCATCGAGCTTAAGATTGTGTCTATCTCTAGGAACAATGCATACTTTGCTTTAGTGCATTCCATCTCTTACCTTCTCAGGCAGTCGGATGCGGCTATTTAACTTAAAGACAAGCAATGCAACAACACATAGACAAGCGTTGCAACAGTGTTTCACCAAGCAAAGAGGATTAACTCACTAAACTCGCACAATGCATACCTCTCGGTGGATTGCTACATGCGTCCTATCTCTAGCTACATGATTAAGCATGCGATCGCCTTTGATAAATAAATGCTGAAGATAAAAAATGATAGAGATAAAGATGATGAAGAAGATGGCAATGAAGGAATCAAGATTTGCATTGATCACAAAATGTCTTAATATCTTTAGCTAAAATGTAATACAATACAGAGCTTAAGAGAGAAATGAAAGACTCTGCGTCAAGGTTGCTGCTGGTGCCATGGATGAATGGTGGAGATGTCTCTCTCGAGCTTTATCTCTGACGAAAGCTCCGGTCGTCACACGGTCTGGTTTGTGGAGATGAAGAATTCTCACTGAAAATCTTACTCATGCTTTCATCTGTGATCGCAAACTTCTGCCTTGAGGTAGAAGTTCGGATGTCTTGAAATGAAGGTCCAAAAGGCTATTTATAGAGTTTAAACACCGACAACTATCATGATTGCATTATGGCTCACTGCTTCTTTTGTCGTGGTATAGGCAATGTCGCATCGTTTTGTCTTGTTGATACTCCCAAGGTATGCGTCCGAGCTTGATTCAACTGAAGCATCAATGCATCCTTCCCATCGCAATCGTCCTTCTATTATGGTTGTCACTCCGTGGCTGCAATTTTCAAATGATCACCGCATCCGCTTGATCACCACAACTTTCATGCGATGGATGCATTCGATCACCGCAACTTCCATGCGATGGGCGCATTCGATCACTACAACTTCCATGCGATGGATGCATGCGATCCAACTTTCAGCATATGCATTTGTCTTTGTGATCGCCTAGCTTCAGTGCATGCGTTTGTCTGCGATTGCTACAAAAATAGACATTTTGGCTTGGAGTAACGCATAATATTGGGGTTAGTGAGGATTTAGGTGCTAATCGATGCAAAACTCAATTTTTCACAAATTATAAGTATTATCACCTCGTTTTCTACTTGTTAACCCTTATAATTCTAAATAAAAGACTTATAATAACTGGCATTTCTACTAGTTATCATAAGCCCAGGGTCGAACTCAGGGACTATGGAAACAATATGTGATGGTAATTTCAGATCTCTTTGCAGTGACAAATAAAGCAATGTGTTGGTTGGTATGTTGTTTAAGGTATAAAGTCTATGCGGCGGAATTCAAAAAAGAGTTAATAACACGAAAGTACAATGAGTATGCAAGGGAACAGGTTGAGAAAGGAATTAGCTAACACTTCCCAAGATTTCGTTCACGTTATGCGATCATGCTACACACATACGACAACAAATCATCTCTCAATGCAAATGCTATAGCTCTAGTTTTAGAATGCATGCGATGTATGCAATGATGTCTATAGGACTTATGTCTAAGCCTCTATTCTTGTCTATGCGATGATGAATGACACATATATACACAAGGCGACTACATACTACCATAACCTATTTCAAGGGTGCATGCAATGCATGTTGGCAAACAGAGCTTATCTCTAAGTCTCTATCTCTTGCTTATGCAGATCTAATCTTGCTTTCTCAAGTCTAGATTCTAACCTAGCTCTCTCAAGTCTTAGGTTCTTTCTTTGGACTCTCTCTCGAGTAACTCTAAATGGGTGATGGACACAACATAAGACAAGATGATCGCATGCAATGAAGATCTTAGGTCATGTTAGCTAAGTACTTCTCAACCCATTCGAAAGTTTAGTTACTCATGCGTAATGTAAAGAGAGTGAACAAATGTAGAAATGCAGATTCCATTCTATAAATGAAATCGAAAAATGAAATGACAATGGGAAATAAAGATAAGGAACCAGGTAGCAATTTCTTGCTTCCCAAGGCTTTTACACTGTTTTTCTCTACTCTGCTCAAAGAATAGTCTTGCTTTCATAGGAATCGGCCCTCTTTCTATTTTTCACGCTCCCTGGCATTCTCTCGAGCTGACCAGGACGATCTTCCGGCATCTTCTCTCTTCTCTCGCCTCCACCTTCTAAGTATAAGAGAACTATGAACAAAGGCTAACTATCCTTTATATGTTGAACTCTCTATATGGCTCAGCTGGAATAGAACCGAACCGAACTCCTTTAACGAAGGTGGCCTTCGGTATTTATAGAGCTTCAGGGTGAAAAGCTTTTTCTCTCAAATGATTGCACTGATGGGATGTCATTAATTCTCTATCTGATGCGCCGAATAATTGTCACCGAAAAGTTGAGTGTACTTGCTATAGTATGTCGTTAACGGCTTGTCAACTTAATTCGAAATCGACCATCATCAGCTTTCTGTCCCATCGTGATTTATTAAGCTTTCACCGTGATGCGCCGGCTCTATATGGCAGCCTTCTTGAGCAAATTTTTGCAAACGCAAACGATCGCATAGCCTTGCGGTCATAATCTCTTAATACGCTCGGACGCAAATTTCCTTGGATCGTAATTCCACCTTACGCCAACGCATTTTCCTACACAAAATGCATAAGTTAGTTGCTTTAATGCGATGGACACATGCGATCGCAAGGTTCTAAACTTAATGCTTTTGGATGTAATTTTATATATTTTTACCGTCGCAATCCTTCATTGTTTTATATCTTTGCGCTGTAATAACGTGCATTTCTACCCATTATCACCCATTGCGTTGACTATTTCTTATATAAACTCTGGCAACGGGTAGCATTTAGGGAAACCTTTCTTCATTAAGATATTTGAAAATTAGTGCTTTCTTCCTTGCTTTTTCCTTCCTACCTCATAGGCAGCGACTTCTTGGGCCAATGCATTCAATTCTTTCTCCAACTCTTTCTGGAGAGATTTTTTCCTTTGCCCACTTTCGGCTGGCACACACTTCTCAAGCATGTGTTATAGCTCATTCGATTCAGTCGAGCTCTCTTCATGCGTTGCAACTTCAGAACTAGTTGCAACTTATTCCTCCATCTCTTCATCACTTTCTTCAGCCAATATTGATCTTCTTTTCTTTGTTGGCTAGACTATAGGCCCTTCATTCGCATTAGTTTGGCATGTTGTGGATGCATCAGAGCCACTTACCATAGGGATAAACCCTTGTGGCTACTCTTCCTCTTCTTCCTCAGCCATCACTTGGTCTAGAATAATGGTTGAAGGATCCCAAACTGAAGGAAAACGTAAGCGGAAGCAAGATCGACCCAAATCCCATTTATAATTGAATATAAATTTTACAGTAAATAAAGAAACATGATATGCATTTATATGTAAATTAAAGCATTCTAACAAAAGCTTTTAGAAACCTTACCTTTGAAGACTTTTCTTCAAGATTCCCTCGAACAGCACACGAACGACTTGAAGGCTTTCTTCAAGAAAACTTCAAACAAGAACGAACACAACCACAAAGACTTCCTCCGTATTCTCAGGCTGAAAACCTCAGGAGTGGTGGGCTCTAGCTATTTTGGATTGAGGAAAAGTTAGTAGAGAGGAGAAAGAAGATTTTCAAATTGTTCAGCAACAATTTCAAAAACACAGAACTCTTCTGTCTCTTTTCTAACCCTCAAACACCCAAGCTGTGAGGGCTTGTAAACGAATCAACAATATTGTGCTCCGAAGCTATCTACGTGACAATCATGTCTCCTGGATGCACAATCTCTTGGATGAGATGATACTTCCGCTCTATATGCTTACCACGCTTATGATTTCTAGGCTCTCAGGAATTAGCCACAGCACCATTATTATCACAATAAAGTCTGATGGGCTTTGACATGTTCGGAACAACATCCAGATCAGTCAAGAATTTCCTGAGCCAATCATATTCCTTAGTAGCTTCACAAGCTGCTACATACTCAGCCTCCATGATGGAGTCAACGATGCCCTCTTGTATGGTGCTCCTCTATACTGTTGTCCCGCCATTAAAAATGAACACTGATCTTGATGTGGATTTCCTAGAATCCCTATCAGTCTAAAAATCAGAGTCTGTGTATCCCATAAAGATCAAATCTTTATAAACATACACGAGCATGTACTCTCTCATTCTTCGTAGATACTTGAGGATGTTTTTAACGACGATCCAGTGATCTAATCCTAGATTAGATTGATATCTACTGACTATCCCCACTACATAACATCGCATACATCAAGCTACCCACAGCAGATGCATAGGGGATCTGTCTCATCTTCTCAACCTCTTGAGGTGTCTTAGGACACTATCTCTTAGATAATGTAACTTCGTGCTTGAAAGGCAATAAGCCCTTCTTGGAGTTCTGCATCAAACATTTGAGAAGCATCTTGTTAATATAGGATGCTTGAGACAGAGCTAACATTTTGTTCTTTTGATCTCTAAAGATCTAAATACCCATAACAAACTGAGCCTCTCCCAAATCTTTCATTCGGATCGGGTCGCTAACCAGTTCTTATCTTCAGTTAATAAATCTAGATCATTCCCAATGAGTAGGATATCATCTACATAGAACACTAGAAAAACTACTGAACTGTTGATGATCTTGTTGTATACATAAGGCTCATCAACGTTTTGATCAAAGCCATAAGATTTTATCGTAGTATAAAACCTTATGTTCCAAGATCGAGAAGCTTGCTTCAGTCCATAAATAGACCAATTAAGCTTGCAAACCTTTTGCTCTTGACCTTGAGTTATGAATCCCTCGGGCTACACCCATGTAAATGGTCTCCTCAAAATTGCCATTCAGAAAAATAGTCTTGACATCCATTTACCAAATCTCATAGTCATACTATGAGGCAATGGATAGGAGGAACTGGATAGACTTAAGCATGACCATAGGTGAGAAAGTCTCCTCATAGTCTACTCCCTCAACCTGGGTATAACCATTTGCCATTAATCTAGCCTTGAAGGTTTGCATTTTCTCATCAGCACCCCATTTTCTCTTGTAGACCCCATCAGGTTTATCTACAAGATCAGATACGAAATTGAAATACATAGACTCCATTTCGAGTTCCATCGTTTTGATCCATTCATCTTTGTCAATATCCTCCATTGCCTTCTTGTAAGACAATGGGTCCTCAACATCGCCCTCAGCTACTAAGCCAGGATTTCTGTTAAACCCATATAGTGAATAGGTGGGATCGCAACCCTCTCACTACGTCGAGGTTCCTTTAACACTTAAGGTGGATTTGACCTACTAGATGATCCTACTTCAACAACTCTTGTTGAAGATTTAGTAGTTTCTTTGGAACTTTCATTTAACATAATCTTACTTCTGGGCTTGTGCTCCCTTATGTGGTATTCTTTAAAAAAAAGTAGCATTTGTCGATACAAAGACTTTGTCTTCTTTAAGATCAAACAAGTAACCACCTTTTGTTCCTTTGGGGTAGCCTACAAATAGGCACAATCTTGAACGTGGTTTCAATTTCTTAGGATTAGCCGCAAGCACATGTGTTGGACAACCCTAGATTTTGAAATGATGTAAACTAGCTTTACGACCATTCCATAACTACAAAGGTGTTCTAGCAACACTTTTGGAAGGAACACAATTTAAGATGTATGATGCAGTCTCTACTGCATAACCCCAAAACGAGTCAAGTAATGAACCGTAACTCATCATAGATTGAACCATGTCCAATAGGGTTTGATTTCTACTTTCTGATACACCATTTTGCTGAGGTGTACCACGTGCAGAGAGTTGGGATACTATTCCCTGTTCTATCAAATAGTTATGGAATGTTAAATCCATAAACTCTCCACCTCGATCAGATCGAAATGTTTTAATCATTTTGTCTAATGCATTTTCAACTTCCGCCTTGAATTATTTGAACTTTTCAAAAGATTCAGACTTATGTTGCATTAAATAAACGTACCCATATCTTGAATAGTCGTCAGTAAAAGTGATGAAATATTCATAACCTCCCCTAACTTTTACATTCACCGGACCACAGAGGTCTGAATGTACTAGCTCTAAAGGTTCTTTGGCCCTGTGACCCTTTCCATCTTGCCTTCAAGGCATGACTCACACACAGGTAAAGAATTTTCTTCTAACTCGCTTAAAAGTTCATTCTTCACCTATCTCTCAATCCTATTGAGATTGATGTGTCCTAGTCTTCGATGTCAAAGTTGGGAATTTTCTTTAGGAGAAATTTTAAGTCTTTTATGTTGAGTTACTACAATCTTAAACATTTCTGTGTTATGGAAGGCATTAGTTGCTAATGGTCTTAGCACATAAAGATTATTTTCCAGCTTTGCAGAACAAATATCAACACCATTCTTAGAAATAAACACTTATTAAAAAGAAAGTTGATAATATAAGAATGTTCAAGCAAACACTTTCTAGAAACTAAGTTCTTTTTTAAATCAGGAACTACATATATATCTTTTAATACAAGAAATTTGTTTTGTAAAGTCAACCGGAGACCTCCCACTGTCACTACCAAGACAACGTGTCAGTTCCAACCTGCATCGTCATCTCATCAGCATTTAGTTGTCGTCAGGAACTAATTCCCTAAAAGGAAGAACAAACATGGTTAGTGGCCCTAGAGTCAATAATCCAGGCAGAATAATCATTCTCCACTAAACAGGTTTCCAATACAAGTAAATCATATTTACGTTGCTTGGCCTTCTTCTTTTCTGCCAAATATTTGGGGTAGTTCCTCTTCCAATGACCATCTTGGTTGCAATGGAAATAAATTTCCTTTGCAGCCTTGATGGATTTTCTACCCGTGTGAGCAGCAATTATAGGCTTAGCTTTCCCCTTTCCACCCTTCTTTTTCTTCCACTTTTTAGTGTCGGAGGAAGAAGGTACAGACTTAGTTCAAAATGTCGAACCTTTATGGAACTTTTTTAGAAGATGAAGTAACATTTGCTTCACCCTTCTACTTCTTGCTTTTCATCAAGGATTGGAAGGTCTGTAGCTCATTGAGCAGAGTGGTCAGGTTGTAGTCAATTCTGTTCAGAACAACATTGCTACGACTTTCAGGTAAAGATTCCAATATGAAGCTAACCTGACTGGCTTTATCGATGTTTGACCCATTCATGTTGAGAACATGTTCTCGAATAGATGCCCCTTCTTGCATACAAGCATTAAAGATGTCTTTTATAGCGTCATGCCTGAGTTGTATAGACGGTTGTCCAAACATTCTCCTTAAGGACTCGATGATCTCACGAGCTGTGAGCATGGGCTCACACATCTTGGCCAAGATTTCATTAAGGCTTGCCAAGATATATGCTCAGACCTTTTCATTTGCCCGTGTCCAATGCTCATATGCATCCCAAACATTTCGAGGAGCATTAGTAAATGGAATGGGAGGATGATCGTCCATCGGGACAAAGCGAAGATCATCAATGATCAGTATAATGTTGATTGTGTTTTTCCATCAAGCGTAATTCTCTCCCTTTAACTTATCCGCGGTGAGTAAACTTAAAGTAGCAGTAGCTATTTTTAAAGAACTTGCTGAAAAAGAACAAACTTTTACATTTAGTCTACTTGCATTAAACCACTTAAGATAACCAGTGTACCCTAAGTTACATCTATTTTGCAATGATGTTTCAGTGAGGCTGGAGAAAAGTCACCGTAGGGTGATCAAGTGCCCCTTCATTGAAATGAGACATTCTCAACCATTAGACAGAAACAACAACTTGTCACTATAAATAACAGTCACCATTTTCGGTCTAGAATTTGTTAACATCCTTAACAATTTAGTGTAAGTGTAACCCTTCATTTTAGGTTCTAGAGTTCCGCCTCAATATGCCAACCGTAAGGAAAAACCGATTGGGACATGAAACTAAAGCAACCCTATTCATTTCTGGAGACCAAATAAAGCGTCATGCAATACTGCCATCCTTTAGGGGGACACTCACGATGCCACGAGACGATGCATGAAACTTTAATATAAAATTATAATATAATAACACATATATATAATAACACTTATAATATAAAATGATGCACGAATATGCATAACCTATGGTGGGTTCTAAAACTATATGACATACAATATGACATATAAGATAAAACATACATCACATGTACATTTACACTAACAGTTAATGGATCGAGATAAGATACCTAAAAGGAAATTTAAAAGGCTATCTATTACATAAGCAAGAGTCCTCTGGTTCGAAACAGGTGAATCAGACCTTAAATTGCTCGAACCGAACCACCCTTCAACAAACCCTCTGCAGTGATCGTGTAGCAAACTGGATGTGCGATCTTGTAGCAAATGTTACATGATCGTGTAGCAAAGTCTACACGGTCTTGTAGCATTAGCTACACGATCGTTTAGCAAATGCTACACGATCTTTTAGAACTGCTTCATCTTCTTCATCGAAACAGTGCTCTGCAACACTTCTTTGAAGCTCCCCCAGAACAACACGAGCAACTCAAACTTATGAATTACAGATTCTATAGCAAGAATATGCCCAAAAACACAGGGGCCTTTACAAACCAAATTCGTAAACAAAGAAAGCCTTAAAAGCCACTTGATTTTCAGTTCCCTTCCTATCCTTAATTTCTAAATCAAATTCTTGTAGTAGCAACACCCATCAGGTTAATCTTGGCTTTGCGTCCTTCTTTTCTATCAAGTATTTTATGGCAGAGTGATATATGTAAATCATTGCAGATGAACCAACTAAGTAGGCTCGGAATTTGTCAATTGCAAACACTAATGCCAACATTTATTTCTCGGTTGTGGTAAAATTTTCTTGAGATTCGTTCAGTGTCTTAGGGGCATAGGAGATAGAATGAATAATAGTTGCCTTCTTTTGTCCCAGCATTGCACCAACGACCACATCACTAGCGTCGCACATCAAAATGAAAGGTTGCGTCCAATTAGAAGCCACCAATACTGGTGCTTTGGTTAACACATGCCTCAAGGTTTCAAATGTTAGCTGACAGTTAGTGTCAAAATCGTAGGGCCTATTTTGTTTGAGCAACACACTCAGAGGTTACGCAATTTGAGAAAAATCTCTAACAAATCTCTTATAAAAGCCTGCATGTACTAAAAAGCTTCTCAACACCTTGACATTTGTAGGGGCTGGTAATTTTGCAATCACATCTACCTTGGCATTGTAAAACTCCAAACCTACCTTGGAAACTTTGTGACAAGAACTATTTTGTTCGATATGAAGTGACACTTCTCCCAATTGAGCACTAAATTGGTCTCCTTGCATCGGGTGAGGAAAACTTCCAAATTATTAAGGAAAGCAGAATAAGAATCCTCAAAAAAAGAGAAATGTTCCAAAAAAAATCTTCAATAACTTATTTAAGACAATTAGAGAAAATATCCATGATGGACCTTTTGAATGTCCCCGGCGCAGTGCACAGCTCAAAAGGCATGCATCAAAATGCAAATGTTCCAAAGGGGAAAATCAAAGCTTTCTTGTCTTGATCTTCTGGAATGATTACAATTTAATTGTAACTAGAATAGCCGTTTAGGAAACAATAGAACTATTTTCCAGCAAGTCTATCTAACCTTTTATCAACGAAAGAAAGTGGAAAGTGGTCTTTCTTGGTCACTACATTCCGCTTTCTGTAGTCCATGCAAATGTGCCATCCAATGACTGGCTTGGATAGAATCAACTCGTTATTTCTGTTGCCAACTACAATGGCGCTTCCTTTCTTTGGCACGCATTGCATTGGGCTAACCCAGCTACTGTCAGAGATGAGGTAAAATACTCCTGCTTCGAGCCACTTAATAATCTCTTTCTTTACCACTTCTTTCATGATAGGGTTGAGCCTACTTTGGGCTCAACAAATTTGGTCTTTCCTTCCTCCAATCTTATCATATGCATATACTAGGATGGAGTGATTCCACGGATATCAACATGCATCCAGCCTATGGCTCGTGTACGCTTCTTCAATACCTGCAGCAAAAGTTCTTCATTAGTATGAGAGAGTCTAGATGAGATGATAACAGGTAAAGTATCATTAATTCCAAGAAAAGCATATTTTAGATGATCAGGGAGAGGTTTAAGTTCAAGCATTGGCGGCTCCTCGAGTTGTCTTTGATTGTCGCTCTTTCAGATAAAGTGGTTCAAACTTCTTTGTACTATCACTCAACGCATGGACCTCGCATTTTTTAGTCCTGCTTTTCCTGGCTTTCCTCTTCAGATAATTCAACAGCGTCAACTAACTGCCACATTTCCAATTCATTTGGGAACTTCAATGCAATGAATACATTGAACTTGACCTCTTGATCATCCACTCACATAGTAAGTTCCCCTTGGTGTACATCAATCAGAACTTTTCCAGTGGACAAAATGGGACGCTCAAGAATGATTGGGATGTCCTTGTCTGCTTTATAATTCAAGATTATGAAGTCTACTGAAAAGATGAATTTATCAACCTTCACGAGCATTTCTTCAATTTTCCCTCCTACATAAATAATGGATCTGCCAGCAAGCTAAAGTGTTATTGTGGTTGGACTGGCTTCACCAATTCCCAACTTCTTGGAAATTGATAGGGGCATCAAATTGATACTCGCAACTAAATCGCACAAAGCATGCCCCATGTCGATCCTTCCAATTAAGCATGGGATTGTAAAGCTACCAAGATCGCTTTGCTTCTCAAGAATGTTACTTTTGAATATCACACTTCATTCTTTTGTCAACCCCACGATCTCAACTTCACTGATCTTCCTTTTAAAATACCTTTAAAAAAACTTAACATAACTACGTATTTGCTCCAATGCTTCCACCAGTGCGATGTTAATATGTAGCTGTGTAAGAACATCAAGGAAACTCTTGAATTTCTTTTCATCATTATTTTTTTGTAAGCATTGGGAGAAAGGCGCAGTTGGAAGTATGTCAGATATTCTCATGTGTTGGAGGCACTTGCTGAAGAATGAATTGTAAAGCCAGGTGCTGTTTCTACTCCAGGTTTCTTAGATGTGTTGGCATTCTCTGATGGTTGTTCGAGTGTGTTCATTATTGGGTAAGGGAACTTGTCTTATCTTGGGTCTTTTCTCTTAGCCTCTATCACAGGGTCTGCCACTTCACAGTGTCACCACTTAAGACTGCTCCTTGCCATTATTGTGTTGTTCGGGAGCTTTCGTGTCACTTGGCAAGGTTCCTTATGAGTGATTCTTCAGTTCATTAGCAATCTGACCTACCTGTGACTCCAAGTTTTTTATGGATGACGCCTGACTTTTTAGTAACACATCATTCTAAACTATGTACTATTTAACCAAAACCTCAAGTGAGAAGAAGAAGAACTCGATGCACTTCTACCTATATTGTGAAATTGCTACGGTGGTTGCTACAAAGTGTGCTGAAATCTCGGTATGGGTCCCTACCTCTACTACTGCTGCATGCTAGGATGCTCTGTATTTTTCTGATGGACTCCGTAAGAAAAATTAGGATGGTTTCTCCATCCTGGGTTGTATGTGTTAGAGAAGAGGTTATTCGTCACAAAACAAATTGATTGTGGATTTTGAGGACAAACTTTAAATGGATGTCACTCGCTGGAACCCACACAGGTCATGGGTTGTCCCAACGCATCTATCTGATGCATATTCTGCATTTGAGGTGAATTGTTTGTGGTTAATTTATTCAACATGTTTTTCATTGCGTTTATTTCTTTAGCTAAGTTGCTCACTGCATCATTATCTATCACTCATGTTCTTCGACGCCTATCCTCTGATTGTGATTCATCACCCCACTCCATGTTCTGCTTGGCTATTCGATCTAAAATCTTCTTTGCATCATCATAAGACTTTATCATAATCCCTCCTGCGATAACTGAGTCTGCGACCATCTGTGAAGGTTTATTTAGGCCAGTGTAGAACGCTTCCATTTGAATTGCGAGAGGTTACCCATGGTTCAGAAATTTCTTGAATAACCGTTCAAATATCCCTCATATGTCACTTAAGCTTTCAGAGTCTCTCTATTCAAAGTTCGTGATTTCGCTTTGACAATAGGAGGGGAAAACTTTTGCATGAATTTCTTTACTAACTTCTCCCATGTAGTCACCTCGCAAGGCCCGAAGGAGCTCAGCGATTGCTTTGCATCATCTCTGAGTGAATAAGGGAACAAAGATAGTCTTATTGCCTCAGGTGTGGTTTCAGGAATCACAAATGAATTGCATGTCTCCAAGAAATGCTTTAAGTGTGCGTTGATGGAAGGTTCTTTCAATCTTAGGGTGGTATTTAGGCTAAGAAGACTCTTCTATGCTCATAAAACATTTAAAAGGTCAGGCTCAGTTTGTAATACTTTTTTGATTGAGATTCTTGCAAAAAGATTCAAAAGCAGATTACTGTTAGCTACGTTGCCTAATCCCCGACAACGGTGCCAAAAACTTATTGTGTTTTTTTTTTCTTTGTGTTGTGCTTGTGCTATTGTCTATCTTAATGTGAGACTATGTGTTAGGAGGTAGAGATTAGTATTCATGCAAAGTTCTAGTTGCATACAAGTTTTCTTGAGTTAGATCCAAGTATAAACCTAACTCAAGTTTTCTGGCAAACTCAGGATAGAACGCAAGGATTAATTAGTGCTAACGAAAGATGGTGAAATGATCTTTTACAGTGTGATTTTAAGTATAGATATATGTGTTGAGATTCTAAACTAAACTAAGCCTGCATACATGCAAGAGAAAAAGGTTAGAGAGATGGGATGCGTTGACATAATATGGAATGCGTTAAAATGTAATGTGATGATTCCTCAGTAACAAACAACAAGTTTGTATGAAATCAATGGAATGAAATGGGGTTGGGAAGACTATCTGGTAATCTCTTAATGTACCTGTGTTATACATCCAGTTCTGTTCTCCACTTAAGTCTTTCAACATCTCTCGATGTGTTTGTCACACTTTATCTTATCTCTAAGGTTACTAATATGACATATTAATATGACTAACTTCATCTCTAAAGCTACTCAATATTCTTATATTTATTAATTAAATTAAATTAAATTAATTTTAGTTTAATTAAAGGGAGATAATTACAACTTTCTCCCCTAATTTTCTCTTAACCTAAACGTGCAGGAGTTGGGGAAGTTCAGTCTTCTTCCTTCACCAATTAAGGAACTGAAAGAACAACCTTAGTTTTGCTCTCCTAAAAATTCACAGAGAATAGATCCTTCTTCTCTCCCACTCAATCTTTTCTCCCTCTTCCAAGTCTAAGGCAGAGCCCACCACTCCTACATATTCTCAATCCCAAGGAGTATACAGAAGGTTCGTTTTGTGGTGGTGTCCTGATCGGAGAAACGATCGTGATTCGTTCGAGGGAATTCTTGAAGAAAGTGTTCTTCAAAGGTAATATATATTTCTCCCAATTTCCCTCAAATTGCATGCTATAAAATTTGGTTTAATAATGCATAGCTTTAATTTGTAATTTCTGAAATTTAGTAAAAAATAAAAAATGGGATCGATCATTGCTTCCGTTGTGAAACCATGACTGGTTTAACTTCAATTGGTATCAGAGCGCAGTATCAATCCTAATTTTATTAAATTCCATAAATTAATTACAGAATTTTGGTGGGTGCACTCTGGTTTATTTCATGTTGATGAATGTGAAATGTATGTGGTTTTCAATTTGGATGGTTTCAAGGTTAAGGCTTTTAGAATTACAGATTTCCTTTTACAAATATTTTGTGTAAGGACCCTTTGTTTTTTGGCATAAATGTTATCAAGTCTGTAAACTTGATGTATTGAGTCGCTCGTGTTGTTCCCAACGACGTTCTTGTGAAAATGACGCTCAAATAAGACAGAATTCAAAGAAGAACGAATCAGTACAGTAGCATCGCGGCGTTGTGCCCTAGCGTCGTGACGCTACAAAGCGATGAACAGAGTTCTTTTCCATAGCATCGCAACAGTAGGGCACAGCGTCACGACGCTTTGAGACGAAGAAGAAGCTGTTTCAGCGCTAGTTTGCATGCGGTTCAGTTTAATTTGAAGCTAGTTCGGGTCCGGTTCATTTGGTTCACGTGGTTTAAGGGCAGTTCAGTTGCTGAATGGTCCGATTCGAGCTGTTTCAAGACATGGTTCACTTGTTTCGAATCGGTTGAACAATTTATTAATGTAATAGCTAGTTTTTATAAATTAAATTAATATAAACGTTATAGTTATTTGATTAATATTTTCAGGAATCCAATCCCAGTCCATAATTGTTGTTTCAATTATGCATATGATGTGAGGTTTAATTGTTTTATATATGTCATAAAGTATGTCATATAGTAAAATCCTACCAAAGGTTATGCATTATTCATGCATCATTTATATTATAAGTGTTTTAATATATAGTTGCGTGTTTTAACTTCAAAGCATGCTCGTGCATCTTATAATATAAGTATTATACTACCTGGCAACTGACCTAGAAAGGTAAATTAGAAAGATTTGCTACAAGTATGCGATTGTTGATTAAGGTTGGTTAAAGTGTTTGATGAACATTAATCAAAATTTTTTAACTTTCCAAAGTAAGCGGTATTTTTTGGAAAACTTAAACAATCAAGTAGTAAAAATAATTAACCATATTTTTCCTAAGTAAATTAAGCCCTAGGTTATTAAAATACTCAGTTGGAGGAAAAAGATGTTTATGATATGTCAAATTTTTTCACTCACGTTTCTCTTTTAATGTTTACACCATAAGACTCATACTTGGCCTTGAGGCACCTTGGAAGTGTCCTCCTTCGGATGGTATTTGTATGGGTCAATATCAAAGTGAACGGAGAGAATATTTATAGTAAGTGGGAGAGAGATGTGTGTCAACATGTCCTATGGTCTCCTTCATTGGTTTGCATCATGAGATCTTCTTACATGNCGGAGAGAATATTTATAGTAAGTGGGAGAGAGATGTGTGTCAACATGTCCTATGGTCTCCTTCATTGGTTTGCATCATGAGATCTTCTTACATGGCCTCGAGGCGCCCTGGGAGCATCCCTCGTCAGATGGTTTGTGTAGTAGGTCAATATCAAGACGAACTCCATAGATAGATAGGATCGCTTTATTTTTGCCTCATTTGGTTTTTCCCTTCGGTTGGCTCATTGGGGCGAAACTCTAGGGTCTAAAATGAAGAGTCACACTTATGATAAATTGTTAAGCAAGTTACTGATTTCTTGACTAAATAAATGATGAATAATTATTATATGTGAAGGATCTCTTAACGAAGAGTTCCATGAGCGCATTCAGATCGCTCAAATTTCACAGTGATCGAAATACACTAGATACATTCAAATTCGCAGTTATACAAACAAACAGTAATTAATGGCATGCTTTGAACATGAAAAAAAAAGGGAGAGAGTTATCATACCAGTTGAAGATGTCTTCAAACTTTAGAACTCAACACAGCGGATGACCACTACCCGATCAACCAACGTCCAGTAGATGCGTCGATTACAGCAACACGAACAATGCAAACCCACGAATATAGCTGGGACGGCACCACCAGAAAAGAGCCCTAGGTATTCTCGGAGTGAGTACCTAGGGCTCTTTTCTAGTGCTCTTTTCTAGTGGTGTTCTCGTCGACTATAGCAAACCCACGAACGCAGCGTGGACAACACTACTAGAAAACTGTAAACCCACTAACCGATCGTTTAGGACTTATTGTGCGATCGTTTAGGTGCTAGGTAGACGATCATTTAAGCACTAAGAAACTATCGTATAGGCTTTCGATTAAAATCGATCGATAACTTTTCACACCAACGCACTCCTTCAATCTTTTTCCGGATGAACGAACGATTCAAAATGAAACAAATTTCATTTTTATTCATTAGTTACAATAATCGACACTATTCCCATTAACGCACGTCCGAGCGAGATTTTGGGTTAATTATCATATAATTAACCAATTAAAATATTAATAAATATAATCATATTATATTTTTAACCTATAGTTTGATATCACATATCTACTATAGTAATTTCTCCTCTACTTGATACAAATCATATTTATATCTAATTTCCTCTAAAATAATGTATCTCATACATTTAGCCAATTATATCATATATAATTAACTAGTCCAATTATATAATATATAATCGAACTTCCTCTTGTCAATTTAAACATTTCAAATTAACCCAAACACTGATTCTCGACTTTATCCAAGCTACCCAGGGGACCTAATGCACCTATGGCTCGAAGCTTCAACGGTTCGTAAATAGCTGACTAAACTATTTAGCCACGAGATCTACCATCTGTTAACTATCAGGCAATCTACTAAAGACCAACAGCTGAACGCTTCTTACCATAGATATATTTCTATGTCCATCGAATATAACCAATCATGAGTACAATGACCCTTCACAGATGCTCGTAAGTACAGTTGGGACAAATTATCGTTTTGCCCCTATAGTTACATCTACTCTTTCAGTACCCCTGATTCCTCTAATGAACAATACAATATAGTCCAACTATGTATGAACACCTCTTGGGCCAAGAGAAGGTGTGTGGCGCCACATCGTTCAAGCCTCGAAATCAGCCCTTAAGGGAGCTATCTATCTACTTACCCCTGCCTTAGGAAAGAAGTGAATTCCATTTTGTGTAGCTGAGTTCCCAGCTCCCAAATCAGACGAATCCCCAAAATGGTAGGTTTGAATCGGAAACCCAGCCACTCGCACCCATACAGATCAAATGATCGCCTTCAATGGCAGGAGTTCCCAACTCACTCAAGATTAAGGTCATGTTACTGATGGTCATCCTAGTGAAGTGAAGTCTCTATCATGAACGATGTTATATAAAAAAACGTTAACACTTCGTGATCAGGTCTTATACAAACTCTTTATATAGGATGCCCCCGCTCGCATGTCCCCAACATGAATGGTCAGGATCAGACAATCTGTGACAAGTCACAACACTTGTGACCATTCCACAAAACGAGTCGCATCCGTAGCATTACCAGGATAAGGTTTCCCTTATATATCCATATACTACAGACCATTTTGGTTATCACCCAAGACATGATCCACTTGTATGTCACCACATACATGCTTGAGTTACATATAGATAACCAGGGATTTTATGATTATTGGTTTGTGGTAAAGCAAATAAAACAAGCAACTAAGCAAAATACAAGATGTGAAGTAAATATCATATATTATACAACACAAGCATTCGTACAAATTGTTTACAAACTACAGGACACGAGACTTTAGGGCATCAAATCCAACAATAGGAATAAGAGTTATTCTAGTGTAATGATTGGTTGAGAGTGTCTCAGTTCAGTGAAAGGACAACTGACTACTCTTCCGTGGCTTTTGTCCTAAATCACTGAAGCATCATTGCAAAATTAGATGTTAAATGGGGTTCATTAAGATTGGATATTTTAGAGTTATGTTAAAATCTAATGTAGATCAATTTGTTTATTTTTCATGACTAAGGATTGTCCTCAAGTCTCAACCTCTTATGTAACATGAAATGTTCGTGATGCATACAAGATGTGGAAAAAGGCTAATTCTAAGGCATGCCTTCACATTTTGACAAGCATACCTGATGCATTAGCTAAAAGATTTGAGAGCATGGTCACTGCACATCAGATCATGCAAACAATGCAAGAATTGTTTGAGCGAAAGTTCTTACAATTCAAGAAAAATGGGGTTGATGACAATGGAACCAGTAATGTCAGCTCCATAGATAAATTCTAGTCCATATTGAATGCCAAAGGAAAAATAGAGAAAGTGATAGTTGCTAATTCTAGTGAAGTTAATCAACGAGGATTGTTCTCTGAGAAGAAACTTGGAGTTTATGATATGGGTTGTGGAGCTGATCCCACTACTCTCCAGAAAAGGAAGAACTCTAAAGAAAATAAATCTGATTTATTTGTCTTAGAGACATGCTTAGTAGAGAATGATGATTCTGCTTGGATAAATGATTCAGGAGCTACTAATCACTTATGTTCTTCCCACCTAGGATTTAATTCCTGGAAACAATTAGTAGCTGGAGAGTGACTCTCAGAGTTGGTACTAGTGAGGCCATTTTAGCTACTGCTGTAGGCAGGCTTAAGTTATTTTTAGACAAGAAATGATACATATTATTAGATGACGTATATGTTGTTCCTCATATTAATTGGGACTTAGTTTTTTTTATTTCCTGTCTAATTGAACAAAAGTATTCCTTATCCATCTTTGAGAATAAAGTGTTTATTTTCAAGAATGGAATGAAACTAAGCTTTGGTTCAATGGAAAATAAATTATACGTACTAAGGTCATTAATCAAAAAAGTCGTGCTAAATACTGAAATGTTCAAAACGACAAAAACTGTAACAAGACCGAGGTTTTCTCCTAAAGAAAATGCTCATCTTTGGCATCCAAGGTTATGTCACATGAATCTCAATAGGATTGAGAGATTAGTAAAGAGTGGACTTCTAAATGGTTTAGAAGAAATCTCTTTACCCGTATATGAGTCATGCCTTGAAGGCAAAATGACATAACGACCTTTTATTGGAAAAGGTTATAGAGACAAAAAAACCTTGGAGCTTATACATTCAGACCTCTGTGGTTTGATGAATGTAAGAGCACGAGGAGGGTATGAATATTTCAACTCTTTCATAGATGATTATTCTAGATATGGGTATCTATACCTAATGCAACGCAAATCTAAAGTGCTTGGAAAGTTCAAGGAATACAAGACTAAAATTAAAATCTTGTTAGGTAAAAAGATTAAAAAAAAAAAATACTATAATCTAATCGTCGTGGAGAGTATATGGGTTTAAGATTCAAAAATATATGATAGAACATGGAATTACGTCTCAACTCTTAGTCCCTGGTACACCTCAACAGAATGGTGTATGGTGTATCGAAAAGGAGAAACAAAACCCTGTTGGATATGGTTCGGTCGACGATGAGCTATCTCAACTTCCTGACTCGTTTTAGGGGTATGCAGTAGAGACTACAGTTTATATTTTGAACAGTGTTCCCTCAAAGAGGGTTTATGAAATACCTTTTGAGTTATGGAGAGGTCGTAAAGGTAGTTTGTGCCACTTCTGAATTTAAGGATGTCCAGCCCATGTTCTAATGACAAACCCCAAAAAGTTGGAACCTCGTTCAAAAGTATGCTTATTTGTAAGCTGTTCCAAGGAAACGAAAGGTAGATACTTCTTTGATCCAAGTGAGAATAAAGTGTTTTTCTCGACAAATGCTACCTTCTTGGAAGAAGACCACATGTGGGATCATAAGCCATGAAGCAAAATTGTTTTACGTGAAATTTCTAATGAATCTACTGAGACTTCAATAAGGGTTGTTGAAAAGGTTGATACATCAACAAGAGTTGTGAATGTGAGTTTGTCTAGTCATACACATCCATCTCAAGAGTTGAGATTACCTTTACGTAGTGGGAGGGTTATGATCCACCTGTAAACTACATGGGTTTAACAGAAGCCCAAGACATCATAGTTGATGATGGAGTTGAGGATCCATTGTCTTATAAACAAACAATGGAAGATATTGACAGAGATGAATGAATTAAAGCCATGAATCAAGTAATGGAGTTCATGTACTTCAATTTTTTCTAGGAGCTTGTGCATCAACCTGATGGGATAAAACCTATAGGTTGTAAATGAATCTACAAGAGAAAAAGAGGTGTTGATGGAAAGACACAGTGGCAAAGGGTTATACACATGTTGAGGGAGTGGATTATGAATAAACTTTCTCACTTGTTATCATGTTAAAGTCTATCATAATTCTCTTGTCTATAGCCACATACTATGACTATGAAATATGGAAAATGGATGTCAAGACTGCCTTTTTGAATGGTAATCTTGAAGAGACCATCTATATGAATTAACCAGAAAGATTCATTAAACAAAATCAAGAGCAAAAGAATTGCAAGCTTAATCGGTCCATTTATGGACTAAAATAAGCATCTCGATCTTGGAATATAAGAGTTGATGTTGCGATCGAATCTTATGGTTTTGATCAAAATGTTGATGTGTCTTGTGTTTACAAGAAAATCATCAACAACTCAGTAGCTTTCCTTGTGTTGTATGTGGATGATATCATACTCATTGGGAATGACATAGGTTTTCTGACTGAGGTAAAAAACGATTGGCCGTCCAATTCCAAATGAAAGATTTAGGAGAAGCACAGTTTTTTCTAGGGATCCAGATTATCAGGGATCGTAAGAACAAAAGGTTAGCCTTGTATCAGACATCGTATATTGGCAAGATGCTTGTCAGATATTCTATGCACAATTCCAAGAAGGATTTGTTACCTTTCAGGCATAGAATTATATTGTCTAAGGAACAATATCCTAAGACTCCTTAAGAGGTTGAGGAAATGAAACGGATTCCCTATACATCAGCTGTTGGTAGCCTTATGTATGCAATGTTATATACCAGACCTAACATTTGCTATTCAGTAGGGATTGTAAGTCGATATCAATCCAATCCAGGATTAGATCACTAGACAGCAGTAAAAACAATCCTCAAGTATCCGGAGAACAAGGGACAATATGCTTGTGTATGAAGATGAGGATTTGATCCTTACAAGATACACAGACTCTGACTTTCAGACTGACTGGGATTCTAAAAAATCCACATCATGGTCAGTGTTTACTTTGAATGGAGGAGCTATATTTTGACGAAGCATCAAGCAAGGATGCATCGCAGACTCTACTATGGAAGTCGACTATGTAGCCGCTTGTGACGCTGCTAAAGAGGTCGTTTGCCTTAAGAAGTTCCTCATTGATTTGGAAGTTGTTCCAAATATGTCTTTGCCCATCACACTTTATTGTAATAACAGTGGTGTTGTGGCAAATTCAAAAGAACCAAGGAATCATCAAAGAGGCAAGCATATTGAGCGAAAATATGACTTGATTCGAAAGATTGTGCATCGAGGTGACATGATTGTCATGAAGATTGCTTCGGAGCACAACGTTGCTAATTTGTTTAAAAAGGTTCTCACGTCTAAAGTGTTCGAGGGTCATATAGAAATTTTGGGTCTACGGGATATGCGGCATATTGTCTAGGGTAAGTGAGAGATGATATTGGGGTATAGTGTATGCCCTAGTTTATTGTATTTTGTATTTTATTTGTATTGTACATTAGACTCCCTAATCCTTAGGACAAGTGGTAGATTGTTGGGATTGGTATCCTAAATCTCTTGTATTCTCGTAGTTTGTAAACATTGTATAAACAAATTATTATTAATAAAATAATTATTATTTTATGAGCATACACTCAATCCAATAAACTAAGATCATAAATTATTTTATGTAATTTAAACATGTAAAAATATACAGTTTGATATTGTTTAAATAATAACCTAAACGGTCTATAGTTGGGTACCTTATCTTGGAGACACTACGGACATGGCCTGCATTGTAGATGTTACAAGTATTGTAAAATGCTACAAATAATCTGATCCTGATCATTCATGTGGAGACATGTGAGTGGGGGTATCCTATACAAAGGGTTTATATAAGACCAAACCATGAAATGGTTAGTCTCGTTATATAACACCAATTGAAGGGAAACCAGTGGTGGTTTCGCAACGGAAGCAAGGATCGATCCAATTTTTTATTTTTTACAAAATTTCAAAAATTAGAGAATAAAACTATGCATTAATAAACCAAATTTTACAGCATGCATTTGAGGGAAATTGGGTGAAATATACATTACCTTTGAAGAACACTTTCTTAAAGAATTCCCTCGAACGAATCATGATCTCTTCTCCAATCAAGACACCACTACGAAATGAACCTTTTATATACTCCTTGAGATTGAGAACACGAAAGAGTGGTGGGCTCTGCCCTAGATTTGGAAAAGAGAGGAGAGATTTAGAGGGAGAGAAGAAGAATTTCTTCTCTGAGAATTTTTGGGAGAGCAAAACTGAGATTGTTCTTTCAGTTCCTTAATTGGTGGAAGAAGAAGACTGAACTTCCCCAATCCCTGTACGTTTAGGCTGAGAAAAAATTAAAGGGAGGGAGTTGTAACTGTTAAGGTTGATGCCCTAAATCTCGTAAGGTCCTGTAGTTTGTAAATACTTGTATGAACAAACATTTTTTTATGTAATAATTTGAGATATTTTATTTACTATAGTCTATGAAATATGAGATATTTTAGTTGCATTAACCATAAACCAATAAACTAAGATCCATGGTTGTCATTATAACTTATGTATGTTTGTGGAGACATACAAGTGGATCGTGCTTGAAGTGATAACCTAAATGGTCTGTAGTATATGGATAAAGGAGGGAAACCTTATCCTGGTGATACTACGAGTGTGACCCGCTTTTTAGATATTACAAATGTTGTAAAGTGCTATAAATGGTCTGATCCTGACCATTCATATATTAGACATGCGAGTGAGGATGCTCTATACAAAAGAGTTTGTATAAGACTGCATAACGAAATGTTTAGTCTTGTTATATAACGTTGTTCATGACAGAGACTTTCATTCACTAAGATGACTATAGGTAACATGACCTTAATCCTGAGTGAGTTGGGAAGTCCTGCCTATGAGAGCGGTCCTTTTATTTGCATTGGTGTAAGTGGTCAGATCGCCAACTCAAACCTACCATTTTGGGGATTCATCTGATTGGGGAGCTGAGAACTCAGCTAAACAAGACGGAATTCTACTTCCCCAAAACAGGGGTAAGTAGATAAATTACTCTCTTAAGGGCTAATTTTGGGGCTTGAACAATATGGCGCCACACCTTCTCTTGGCCCAAAAAGGGTTTACTTATAGTAGGACTATGATGTATTGTTCATTAGAGGAATCAGTGGTACTTAAGGAGTTACATGTAAATACAGGGGCAAAATGGTAAATTGACCCAACTGTACTTACGAACGATTTGTGAAGGGTCATTGTACTGTTGATTAGTTTTATCCAATGGACACAATAATATATCTATAGTGCGAAGAGTGCAGTTGTTGGTCTTTAGTGGAGTACTGCTCGACAGTTAACGGATGGTGGATATCGTGATTAAAGAGTTTAGTCAGTTATTCACGTACCGTTGGAGCTTCAAGCTACAAGTCCATAAGGTCCCCTTGGTAGCTCAATGGATTCATGTTGAGAATCAGTTTTTGGGTTAGTTTAAAGTGTTTAAATTAACAAGAGGGAATTTGATTATATATTATATGATTAAATTGCTTCAATTATATGTGATATAATTGATTTGATGTATTAGATACATTAATTGGAGGAATTAATATTAAATGTCATAAAGGAGAAAAAGAATTATGGTTTATATATTGCATGAGATGTGATATTAAAACTGTAGGTTATGAATATATTATTTATTTATAATTAAATCAATTATGAGATAATTGGTTTCAATTTTTTCTCTTAATAACGAACTTGGTGGGAAATTGTAATCAATTATGGTAACTGATGGATAAAATGAAAATTGGTTTCATTTTTTTATAATCGAACGATAAGTGAATGCGCATAAAAAAAAAAAGCTATACGATAGCTTAAGAGAGTAAACAATCATTCATTGAGTTTTTCTATACAATAGCCGCTCATTACTAAACGATCAAGTACCCAAGACTACACGATAGTCTCTTGTCTTCTTCCACTTACTCGATCGTCTACATGATCGTTCAATTCCTCCTTCCCTCTATCAAATCCATACAGAGCCCACAACACCTGGATTCTCACACCCAGAATACCAAGGTAGCCTGGTGGTAGTGTCTACATGCTGTTTGAGGGTTGAGGGTCGAGTGTTACTCATTGCTGTTTGAGGATATTTCTGAGGCGTTGCGTTCATGCTGTTGAACGTTCGTGTTATTTCATTGAGGGATACGAGAAGAAAAGTTATTCAAGGGTATGTTCACTTGATCTTTAGTGTTAATTTTATGAAGCATGCTGTAATTTAAAGTTTGTGCATAACTATTGATGTTTGATTGTAAATGTGTATGTTCTGTCACAATGGGGTTTGGAACGATCTGCTTCCACTCACTAGTTATCTTTGATAAGAGTTCCTTCAGTAACTCCCTCCCTTTAATTAAATTAAATTAAATTAGTAAATATATATATATATATATATATATATATATATAATAACCACCTTATTATATACATATATACTATATGTTATATCAAATACAACATATAACCTATAGTTTTATATTGTATCGAATACAATATAACTTATAGTTTTATTTTCTCTCAACATTAGATGATATTTAATATAAATCACATTTATACTAAATTCAATTATATGAATCTAATCCATATAATTAATATTCGAATCATATCCAAATACTTAATTCCTCTCAACTATTTATGGTATTTATTATAAATCATATTTATATTAAATTTAATCATATGAATCTCATTCATATAATCAGCACTTGAATCATATTCAAATTCTTCTCAAAATACTTTATACTATAATATATCAAATACATTATATTAATTATATCACATATATAATTAATTATATCATAAATAATTTATTTCTTCAATTAATTTAAATTATAATTCAAATTAATCCAAAAATTAATTCTCAGTTAAATCCCTGTTGAACTATAGAGGGGATCTCATGAACCTATAGATTGAAGCTCACTAGGACTTGAGATCTAGACAGATACAATATTTTGGAGCTTCAAAGGAGTAGAGATTTAAAGAGATCATTGGAGTGTGATTTTGGATTTGAGGACGATAATCAAGAATCTGGTTTTCATCTTCTTCCCTTTTTATTTTCTATTTCTTTATACCCGGATGCATCATGAATGATCTGTATATATGTTGTACCCATGAGTGACTGATTTGTAGTTCTAGAGTTTATAGTTTTGTTGTTGGATTGTTTTAATCTATGTTGGTAGTTTCTTGGAATTGATTGATTGCGAAGTTTATTTTAGCATGTTTATGTTCATTGCTTCAAACAATTTTCCACTATTTGGATGAGAATTACTTGGTGTCTTGCTTGAGAGAGAGGATATTGGATTAAATCTAGCATGTTAAATTGTTAATCGAATATGCATGAGAGTGAGTTGACAATTAGGTGTTAGATAGGATAGAGTTCGAATGAGAAAACCTGGATTAAAGACTCTTAGATCTATAATTTGCATAAAATCAATCTAAGGCATAAACAATCAATCTATTTAATCCATCAATGAGACCATAACCCTATGACATGTCTTTGATTGTTCTCACCTCTATATATTTGTAATTGCTTTTTAGGATTAGATTAGATTAATTTAATTTTCATTGTAGTTTGTTCCCCTAAATAAAACTAGAAGAATCTCTAAATAGTCAGAAGAATCAAACCAATTTTTCAAAAGATAATGCTCAATATCTTGACTATTTTAAACTATATTATTACTCCATGCGTGTACTTACTCATGTCAATAATAAGCATGTCACCTTCACAAATAAATAAGAAGAATCAATATACTCACTTTGTCATTTGTGAACTATGTTGTGTTATGCTCCTTCTTGTCCTCCAACAAGTTTCCTTATCTATTTTTAGTTTTTTTTTTCTAAGTCATATCCTTTGTTATAGATCGTGACATCATCCTTCACAGGTTTTTTCTTCTTTATTTACAGATTAAGTAAACACACAACATTAACAAACGGATAACAACCAAATATTTACTAATAAATTTATTTGTAATAAGAAAAACCTAATCTCATGCAGTTATATCACAAAGAATTTTATGAATTTTGCCTGTAGAATACAGAAAGTAACACTTTTTTGTAAATCAAGAAGCATTAAAAATCAAGGGTGTATTTGATTTAAAAGTGTTTGATTTTGAAAAGTCATCTTGAAAAAAAACTTGAATTGCTTGACAACGATTCAAAATAGATTAGGTAAACACACAACATTAACAAACTATACTTTTTATCGATTTTTTTTTTAAATAATGTTTTTTTAATATATTATGACAAAAATAGGGTTGGAGGGGAAGTATTCCCAAAAATAGTTTTTTAAATCATGTACCCGGTACACGATTACACCTTAATCGTGTACCGGTACACGATTAGCTCTAAATCGTGTACCGGGTATACGAGTCCTTGTCCATTTGGTACACGCAGTCTGCCGTGGCAGTCATGCAGGGTTGACTGAGGTAATCATATACCCCGTACACGATTACCTTAAGTTGTGTACCCGATACACGACTTCCTCTCCATTAAACCGCTGCCCGTCCCTTCTTCTTCCTCACCGAGAGCTTCTGCCTTTCTTCTTTCTCACCGAGACCTTCGAAGGATTTTGCTTTCTGCTTTCCGAAAATTCCAAAATCTTGCTTCTTTTGCTCGATTTTCCTCACCGAGTCCTCAATTTTCCTCACCGAAATCTTCCAAAATTTCGATTTTACTCGATTTTCCTCACCGGGTCCTCCATTTGTTCGTCCGTCTAAAATCGTCTGAACGCTTCTGTGGTAAAATTCTTTCTCTAGTTGTTTTTCAATATATAATCGTCCGAACTTAGATCTTATATTGTTTTATTTGTTTGGGCTGATTTAAACTTAGAAATATATGTGTGTTAAAATTAGAAATATATGAATTTGTTGAGCTGATCTCATATGTATTTGTTGGACTGATCTTATATGTATATGTTTATAAATTTTAAATCTTAGATCTTATATTTTTTTTTATTTGTTTGGGCTAATTTAAACTTAGAAATATATGTATGTTAAACTCACAAATATATGAATTTGTTGGGCTGATCTCATATGTATTTGTTGGATTGATCTTATATGTATATGTTTATAAATCTTAAATCTTAGATCTTATATNTATGAATTTGTTGGGCTGATCTCATATGTATTTGTTGGATTGATCTTATATGTATATGTTTATAAATCTTAAATCTTAGATCTTATATTTTTTTTATTTGTTTGGGCTAATTTAAACTTAGAAATATATGTATGTTAAACTTAGAAATATATGAATTTGTTGGGCTGATCTTACATGTATATGTTTATAAATCTTAAATCTTAGATCTTATATTTTTTTTTATTTGTTTGGGTTGATTTAAACTTATGTATGTTAAACTTAGAAATATATGAATTTGTTAGGCTGATCTCATATGTATTTGTTGGGCTAATCTTATATGTATATGTTTATAAATCTTAAATCTTAGATCTTATATTTTTTTTATTTGTTTGGACTGATTTAAACTTAGAAATATATGTATTTGTTGGGCTGATCTTATATATATTTGTTGGGCCGATCTTATATGTATATGTTTATAAATCTTAAATCTTAGGTCTTATATTTTTTTATTTGTTTGAGCTGATTTAAATATATAGTTTATAAATCTTAGATTTGGGCTGATTTAAATGTATAGTATCTAGATCTTATATGCTAAACTTAGAAATTGGATTTTGTTGGGTTGACATATTAACATATTTTTTGTCAACTATAACAGTTGAAAAAATCATAATAAATATGTCGATACGTCTTAAAGATTTAATTATTCTTGAACCTGGAAATGAGGAAGATAGTGACATTGACGTTGAAGTTGATGAATTATTTGAAAACGACAGTAGTGGGGAACATGATCTTGAGTTGGTACCGTCGGAAATGTTCACCCAAATAGATTGGGAAATGACAAATTCAACATGTGAACTAGGGTCTACCTTGGAAGAAAGAAATATAGGTGTAGATAACTGTAGTTTAATACAGAAAGGAATGTTGTTTAATACCAAAGAAGATTTACAGCTTGCTGTAAAATATATTGTGTGACAGAACACTACGAAATTGTCATAGTGGAATCAAATTAGGATCTTTGGTATGTTAAATGTAAATCATGGAGTGACGGTTGTGCTTGGAGGTTACGGGCATGTCAGCGTAAAACTCATGGGATGTTCGAAATCACCAAACTTCAAGGAGAACACTCATGTTTGTTTTCATAATTGACATAGGATCATTCACAGTTTGATTCAAATTTCATGAGTATTGAAATTCAAAATTTAGTTAGAGCTGATCCTTGAGTACCTGTGGCCTTACTCCAAGAAGCCATTAAAAAACAATAGGGCTATAATGTCAATTATAGACGGGCGAAGAGAAAAGCGTTGATTGTTATGTTTGGTGATTGGCAGAAATCATATTCGGAGCTTCCGTATTGGTTGAGTGATTTTGTTCATTACAATCCAGGAACACGAACAGATTGGTTTTTTCTTCCCTCTGATGTGCCAGGTACAACTATTTTTGGACAAGTTTTTTGGTGTTTTGGTCCTACAAGAGAAGGGTTCAACCATTGTAGGCCATAATCCAGATTGATGGAACTCATCTCTACGGAAAGTATAAGGGGAAATTATTGATAGCCTTATCTATTGATACAAACGGACATATATTTCCCCTTGATTTTACTATCGTCAAAGGTGAGAATTTGTCCAGTTGGTTTATAGACATAAGGGCATTTTAGCTGCAATTAATAATGAAGAAATTAGTTGGAGTGAACCCAGAGCGTACCATCGATATTGTTGCCAGTAATTTCAATACGAAATACAAATCAAAGCAACTAAAAAATTTAGTGTTTAAGACCGAAAATTAACACACAGATTTATCCTACTGGCATGGACGCCATACACACAAATTTGGTCATCCATACCTGATTATGGTCATGATGTGAAGACATCTGATTGACCGTTAACCCTCTTATATACTTTCATATAGTAGAGTGGCATCATCCAAATCGTGTGTTGAGACAGTTTGGTCCGCGACAAACGATACCTCCGTTGTCCTATACACTCCTAACACTACACCAGATCGATTTAAAAGGTAAGCACGACCAAGATTGGCGTCGAATCCATGCAGAATATTTATTCTACTGGCATGGACGACATGATCATTGTACAGAATAATTTTATCGGCGATGTTCAACAATATTCAATGCAGAACAACTTACCAGAATTGGGTTCAATATGTCAGCAAACATTGGTCAANATTTGGTCATCCTTACTTGATTATTGTCGTGATGGTGAAGACATCTGGTTGACCGTTAGCCCTCTTATATGCTTCCATATAGTAGAGTGGCATCACGACCAAGATTGGCGTCGAATCCATGCAGAATATTTATTCTACTGGCATGGACGACATGATCATTGTGCACAGGGAGAATTAACAAATGGGCCAGTTGTATAAGACGACTACTTTCCCTGGTACAATTCGATCACGAGGCGATTTATCACACCTAACGGCGCTTACTATTACTGCATGGTAAGAGATTTAAAATCAGACATTTTCCATATATATGATATGAATATTGTTTAATATTTATTTATTTTTTTTGTACAGAATAATTTTATCGACGATGTTCAATAATATTCAAAAACTTACCAGAAATGGGTTCAATGTGTCAGCAAATATTGGTCAACGTAGAAGATATTATTCAACAAACAAGACGACTCAATGTTGCTGACACCGATCGAAGACGTATTCGTCGTAGACGACAGCAACAAAAGGGTGAACCTAATTTAGAGGGAAACAAAGACAACCCCCATGAGGGGTAAGGGTCAGGGGGGTCGTTTTTAAATTTCATGTAAACTTTCATTTTCAAATTGTAAATTAAAGAACTAATTGTAAATATTCTTTAATATCATGATATATATTTTTTTTAATATGAGTGCAAGATGTTTTCATTGTAGATTAAGTATATAATTAAGTTTAATAATAAAGGAATTTGTGGACCAATTCCTAAAGTTTTAATATTGTTGTACATCTACAATTAAAAAAAATAGTCAACCAACTTTAAAAAAAAAAAAAAGAAAAAAGAAAAAAAAAGATAAACAAATCGTGGACCGGGTCCACGAGTTTGCATCTGATCGGTCAACCAATCAGCTGACGTGGTGCTAACTGGATTAAACGGTACTCGTGTACTGGGTACACGAGTATGCCACATGGAAATCGTGTACCCGGTACACGATTCTAATACCCCATTTTTGTCAATGGTTTCCCGGTACACGATTCCACTACCCCATTTTTGTCAATAGTTTCCCAAAACACCTATTCTTAGAAAATCTTTCCCTCCAACCCTATTTTTGTCATTATATTTTAAAAAAACATTATTTTAAAAAAATCCTTTTTTATAAAAAGAGTTTAAATAAAAATAACCTTTTTTAAAAAAAAAAAAAAAATTTCTCTAGTCAATCCAAATAGACCCAAAATTGATTTAAAAAACATTTTAGTTAAATTAACTTTCCATATAAGTAATTTCTTAAAGAAATACTTTCATATAAGTAATAATTTAGTCCGACCTCAAGGTCAAATGTCAAATTATCCTACCACAAATATTATTTAAAAAAAGTTCATAGTTTGAAACGATATAGTCATTGTATTTTCAAATATGAAAAAATTTAGACTATGTGTAACAATTTAATCCATAAACATGAATATGTAACAATTTAATCATTATATTTTTAAATTTGTTACAATGCTTAGTCCTAGCATGATAAATCTCATCAAAACTAAGTGTCAATCTTTACTATAGAATTAGTAAATCTTTATAATTTTGTAGATAAATTTGATCTATAATCAATTTATCAAACTACATGGAAAGAAACTTCTGTAAATTTTAATAATACTTTTGACAACAGGGTATTAATCATTACATATTATAGTGACTAAAAACGAAAACCACTAATAGAATAAGCATCTTGCATATTGTTGGAAAATCAATAAGAAATCATATATATAAAAAATTCAAAATCTCAGACCTCGAAGTCGATAGTATAAGCATTATGCTAATTGAACTATACTCTTATTAGCCAATTGTTATATTTTAATCTATGTAAAGAATGTCTTCTATGAGAAAATTAAAATAGTATGTAATAAGATGAGATAATAAAAGTGTACTCGGTACAAGTTTATATATATATATATATATATATATTTAAAAAATTGGATGGTCCAAATTAATTAAGAGCGAAAGACACTTATTTCTTAGGTGATAAACACTCCCAATCCACAAGTACTCCCCTGTAAAAACAACTTGGAAGCTAAATATGCTAAAAATAGAAACAAATTTGAGTATAAAAGTTGGGGGTCATTAACATAAAATGGTAGAGGTATGAATCAGTCAAGAAAACATAAATAAGAGTGAGGAAGTTTCGATAGAAGAGTAGTTGTGTTTGTGCAAATAGACACAGAAGAAAAGTTACCTCTTTTAGACAAGTATACACTTATTTTACACTTTTCTTCTGTGTTTGCACAGACATAAGGGATCAAAATGGCTTTGTTTAGACTATCAATCTTACTATGTACAATGTTATTTGGCTTTTCCCTTTCAAGGGTTGCTTTTCCTAAGAACATATTCATCCTTATTGGTCAGAGCAATATGGCTAGCCGAGGTGGAGTTGAGCATAATCAAGTGGGAAAGCTTGAGTGGGACAGGTAGTCCCACCAGAATGTTAATTTGACCCATCCATCCTACGATTGAACCTTGTGCACCAATAGGAGATAGTACGAGAACCTCTCCATGAGGCGATCGACATCAACAAAACGGTTGGGATTGGTCTAGAAATGGCATTTGCTCACCAACTATTAGCAAAGTAGGGCCAAAAGCAAGCATAGTGGATTTAGTTCCTTGTGCTAGAGGTGGCACCATAATTGAACAATGGATTAACAATCCTAACAACCCTGATGCAACATTTTACAAAAATTTCATCAAACGAATCAAAGTATCAGATAAAGAAGGTGGGGTTGTGCGTGCTCTTTTCTGGTTTCAAGGGGAGAGTGATGCAGCTATGAGTGATACTGCTAGTAGATACAAAGACAACCTAAACCGACATCTGCAATGATAAAAAGCCTAGATTTTTACCCACCATTTTTGTTAAAATAGCCCTCTATGACTTTATGATGAAGCATGATACTCATGATTTTTCGACAGTAAGGACAGCAGAAGATGCAGTCAGTAAGGAGTTACCAAATGTGGTGACCATCGATGCCTTGAAATTACCTATAAACATTGACACACATGAAGGTTTTAACCAAGATCATGGCCATTTTAATACTACAACGGAAATTATTTTGGATAAATGGTTGATTGATACCTACCTCTCCCACTATGGTCATTTACTCTAATTATTTGTCATTTTCTAATCTTTATTAACTTTCTTATCTATCTTAATAAAATCATCCTTCTATCATCTCTTTCTTTAAATCTCAACTCTATTTAATCTCAACTTCATTCATGATTTTTTAAGCTCTTTCAACGTAATAGATTTAAATTTCATTGATCCCTAATTTAAATTCAATGGCTATTTGATTCATCTATGAAAACCACTCTCAAAATGTACCAGTCTAGCTAGTAAAAATAATCTTATAATTTGAAAAAAAAAAAGTAATTAAAGTCAAAATACAAATACGAAACTAACCTTACTAGAATAGTGTTCTAAACGAAGCTAGTTAAATTACCACCAAATAATTTATCCAAATAATAATGTGTATGGCCTTTCAACATAGACTTTAGATGTATAAATATGTATTAAAACTAAAGTTCAAAAAAATGTTGTGATATAAAAAGTGATAATCTACTATTAGGACTTCAAGCTAGTCAATGTTTTTGTTAATATTCCAATATATGAAATCTCTAGGCAGTCTCTACTCTCATTTTGGTATGAAAACTTAAATTTAAAAATTATAATTAGGTGCTTCAAAATTGATAAACAGTTTAACCTTTTAATTGATGAAATTGAAAGTCAAAATTGATAAAAATAAATATATTAAGGGTAAAATATATATATGCAATGATAATTATGGTTTTGTTATATAAAGAATAAAATGTTTTTTTTTTTTTTTAAGGATTGTAACCATGCAGATTTAAATACACATTCCCGGACTGGATGCACCCAACACATCAATTTCCATCACAAACCTCATTTAGTGCTTACTAATTTATCTTATTCGGAACACCTTTTGAATATTCTTTAATTATTGTTTTATAGTCATGAAAAAAAATATTGCTTTATTTTTGGAAAATTTTTCAAAAATAAGAAAATTATTTTAACAAAATAGTAAAATTTTAATCTTCTTTGATAGAGGTTGATAGAAGTCTATCAATGATAGAAATTAATAGAAATCTATCACTAATAAATGTCGATAAAAATCTATCAGTGTCCACCAATGTTTTTTTTTTATTTTTATAAATAGTTTGAAATTTTTTCTATTTATAAATTTTTTTTAAAAAAAAAAATTGTAACATAATGGGTAGAGAAAAAAATAAAAGTAAAAATCAGTGTTTAATTAGGAAAACATTTTCTTGGTCATTTGGTAGCTGCCTATCAATAAAACAAAGAGCACTTCCTAAATCTTGAGAATTTCTGTAGTTTTGTATTTTTACCCTTTCGCTTTTGTCTAAGTGAGCCCAAATTTATAAATGATTAAAAAGTTCACCTTTTTTTTTCTTCTTTTAGAGTCATTTTTTTTACATTTTAGTAGAGTTCTTTTTAGCGTAGTTAATTTTGACCCATTTATCAAATTATGTGTTTATTATTCTAACACTGGCAGATTGGGTCTAGTAGAAAATTGAGTGAATTTAATGGAAGTGAGAATGGAAGACGATAACAATTAATTAGCATTGCCACAAATTGATTCTTTTTCTTCAATTTCTCTTTTCTAACATCCTTATGATCAACTTGCCTTAATCTTAATTTTCTCTCCAACCAGTTTTTCTTATCCATTTTTAGTTTTATTTTTTAAATATAAATAAAATAATAATATAACATATATATATATATATATATATATTATTATTATATATATATATATATATATTATAATATGTCTAGCCAATCACTCAATTAAAATTTTCCATGTGGCAAATAATTTTTTTCTTAATTTGAATTATCTTTTTTTTTTACTATGTTTTGATAGAAGGGCTGCATGATATAGCTCCACCTCATTGCTGTCTTTATTTTTATAAGTCGTATTCTTCATTTGTTATAGATCGTCACATCATTCTTCATAAATTTAGTATATACCATTTTAACAATCAGATAACAACAACCAAATATTATTTACTAATATATTTCTCTTCTGATGAGAAAATTCTAATCTCTTACAAGTTATATCATTAATGGGTTGTTTGGCTCACTAACATGAGTTCAATTGAGTTGGTATAACACAATGATCGGCCCACCGACTTTATATATTGATAGAGTTGAGTTGGTATATTTTACTCACTTAACCCAACTCTTTCTTCATCCATTGTTTTCAATGACTCCACTCGTCGGCCCTATCAACGACTATCAATGTCACACTCCGGGAACCAATAACCACCTCCAATGACAACTCCGGCGACCCACTCTGGGTTCGACAACCACCTCCGATAAAAACAACAACAACCAACTCTGATGACCACCTTCGCATGACCAACTCCGACGACCAATTCTGGACTCCAGCAACTACCTTCGATGACAACTCTGGTGCCCCAACTCTAATGATAACCTTTGCATATCGAACTCCAAACACCAATTTTAGGCTCCGACAATCACCTTCGATAACAATCTCTGATGATCAACTCCGATAGCCACCTTCATAGGCTCCGACAACCACTTACAACTACAACCTTTGATGATTAACTTTGACGACCACCATCGAGCAAGAAACTCCGGCGACCAACTCCGGGCTTCAACTGTTGGGATTTATGTCCTAAAACCTTGTAGTTAATTAGTTATTTTCTATAATAATTGATTATTTTAAACATGAAATAATTAGTTATCCATTACGAGAAAAATCCAAGATTATTTAATGAAACTTGTAGAGTATGTAGTGGACATATAGGTAGATCTTATTTCAAGTAATAACCTAAAGGGTCTTTAGTATATGGATTAAGATTGGGTGTCTTTTCTTGGTAACATTATGGATACGACCCACTTTGTAATTGTTACAAATGATTTTATCCAAATCATTCATGCAAAGACATGTGAGTGAGGATATCCAATACAATGAGTTTATATAAGACCAAACCACAAAATACTTAATCTCTCATAACACTATTAATTGAAGAGATTAATATTTTATAAAATAATCATGTAACTCGTTCTCAATCCTGAGTGAGTTATGGACTCCTATCTATGGGGGCAATCTTTTGATTTGTATGGGTGAAAGTGGTCTGAGTCGCCGACTCAATAAGCCTAACATTTTGGGGATTTGTCCAAGTAGGGAGCTAGGAACATAACAATACAAGATGAAATTCACTCATTCCCCGTTTTTAGGATAAATAGAGAAGTAGTTCCCTTAAATGTTGATTCCGGGTCTTGAACAAAAGGTACTCGCCCTCTCACTCGCTTGGTTTATGGTAGAACCATAAACAGATTGTTCATTAGAGAGATCAGTCATACTTAAAAAGTAAGAGGTAATTACAGGGATAAAACGATAATTTGACCGAGCTATAATTACAAACTTCTTGTGAAGGATCGATTTATTGTATTGGGTAAATCCAATGGATGTATAAATATTCTACAGTGTGAAGAGTGCAGCTCTGGATCTTTGGTGGAGTGACCCATAGTTAATGAATGTTCATTAACATAATTAAAGAGTTTAATTAGTTAATGTCGAAGCATTGGAGCTTTTAATCTATAGGCCCATTAGGTCCCCTGCTAGCTCACAACGAATAAACAAGGACCAATAATTTTGAAATAATTTGAATTATTCAAACTATTTAAGGAAATAATGTTAATTGTATATGATACAATTAATATAACATATTTAGATACATTATAATCTAAAATTAATTTGAATAAGATTCGAAATTAAACTGTAACACCCCGACTTTTTACTATTTATGTAATTTCAGTAATTTTTATTAATTGAGGGTATTTTCGGAATTTTTGGACTTAAGTGTAATTGTGGGAATTTAATTATTGACATCAAAATTATTCAATTTGAAAATTAATGGCAGGAATTAATTTCATTTTAGGAAGAAAAGAAAGTTAATAAAATAAAGTAGAATAAGGAAAAGAATAAAATAAAAGTCTATTCTATTTCTTTTTAAATTTTATTATTATTATTATTATTATTATTATTATTATTATTACATAAAAAAATTATTTTCTTCTTCTTCCTCATGCCACCTGAGACCTCAACCCCCTCTGTTTTCGTTTTCTCCAGCACCATCATCGAAGCCCGACCTTCAGCCGCCAACGACGCAACCTCATGACCACACCACGTCGACCCCACCCCCGCAAAACCCTCCAGTCGTCGCTCACTATCCAACTAAAGTCGCACCTCCTCGCATTTTCGTTCGTGAGTGCCAACCCGAGCCACCGTCCTCCATTCACTGCTGCATCGCCCAGTCGAGGGCGTCGTCTCATCTGTCAGCCGCGTTATATCCGTCAATCGTGAATTTTGCCGCCACTGACCAGATCTGTCTGGCCTAGACCTGCTCCATCTCACCAGATCCAGTTGCGCATCAGTCACCCCCGTCATACCGTTGTCGGTAGCTGTCGTCCCTACCGCGTCGGGTCCACTTTGGTCTTTGTCGGAATCTTGGATTAAAGGTAAGTGTAAATTGTTTTGATTGGATTTCTTGAGGATTTTGAACAATCATTAGAGTTTGGCTTTGATTTGTTGGCACTCGTCATATTTTGGATGTTAGGGCGAAATTTTAGGTTGTTGAAGTTGTCGTCCAGTCTATTAAAGGTGTAGTCGACGAATCTTCATGAAGGGTAAGGCTCTAAACTCATGTGGGTTGTTAAGCATGTTGTATGTTTATGAATTACTCGATTTAAGTTTGACTGAACCATGGACTGTGGCCTAAAATAATTTGCCATGATGTTTGGGTGTTAGGTTTGGATCTTGAGTTCTAGGAGGTCGGGTCGTTACAGTTGGTATCAGATCCCATGTTTTGGGTTCTGTGGACTAACTTACTATGTAAGTCTAGGTTATAGTCCTAATAACGAATTCCTCGTCATCACCAGGTATGTCATATTAATGAAAGTTTTCAGTGCATATATGAGATTAGTGATGTAATGTTTTAGTAGCATGATTTCTGAGAAGGACCTAGAGGTAAAAAGCTAATTTATGAGTTCATGACAGGACATAACACCTAAACTTAGAGCAAGAAAGACTGTTAGAGGAGGGTTCAGGACTCCCAAGTGCATCATCCACGAGTTCAGGATCCTCCCCCTCCAGGGGTGCATAAAAAGGGAGCAAATAGTAGCCAGACTATTCCGACAGCTCCGAATCTACCTATGACCCAAGTCGATGAGAAGGAAATGGAAGCAAGAATTAGTGAAGTCGTTGCATCCTCCCTAATGAAAAAACTACAGGAGCTAATCTGTAACACGATCGCAGGACAGACTACCCAGAACCAGGCTCGGGAGAAACAAGTGCCACCTTAGCAGTTATAGCAAACCTGGTCGCAGAATAGAGACATACAGGGCTTGTCTCTGAGTCTTGAGGATAGGACCCAATCTACATGCAGGTAGGACAGACAAGACTAGGAGAAAGGTGATGGACAGAGGTGACACACCTTATCCTAGGAAACCATGAGAAAGACTAGGTAAGATGATGGACAAATGTGACACACCTTAACCTTGGTTAGTATGAGGAAAGCTAGGTGGAAGGTAGTGGACAAAGGCGACACACCTTAACCTTGAGTAGTATGGAGAGCTGGACAAAAGGGTTCATTCTCTCAGCTAAGTAGCAATACAGTTAAGTAAGGTACAGAGCGGACAAAAGGGTTCACTCTCAGATAAAAGGCTAAGTATAAGTATTGGGAGTTAAGCAAGGGGGCAACTCTCAACTGAGGAATAGTCCAACTAAGTATAGATATGTTTTGTTATGTTAATGTTTATGTGAATGATGGTTGCCTAAGTTAATGTTTCCAATTAAATCTTTTAGTTTTATTATTAGTTTTATGTATGATACTTATGTTTTAAAAGTTAGTCACTCACTAGACTTTTAGCTCATGGTTTTCAAAATATTTTCTTCCCCAAGTAGCGGTTATTTCCTAGAAGACGACTCTGCTGCTACTCTACCACTCAAAAACTCAGATTGAAAGAAGCTTGGTTGATGACTCTGCAATTGTTAGTACACATGTGTCTATCATACAGGGACTAGTGTTATATGTTGGCTCATCTTGTGGTAATGTACATAAGTTGTTTATATGTGAATAGTCTTAAAACCCGATGAGATGAATGTGATAAGTTCTAGTTGTTCTATTCAGTATGTATTTGAAAATGTTTATATATCAAGGTTTCTATACAAGTTATGAACGTAGGTTAGGCAGTAAATGCTAGCAAAAGGGTTGGTAACTACTACCGTCATACTCCCTTCCAAGTTAAGAGGGTAATTTAGGGTAGGGTGTGACATTGTGGGTTTAGTCCTGTCGCCATGTGCCCAAGACGATGCGTAACGGCCGACATCGTAAAAAAGGGTTAATTTTAAAAGAAAAATAAAAATGAGTCACCACTAATCTTTTTTATGGTGTGATTGGACACGGAAGTAAAATAAACAATTTTTAATTAAAAAGCAAAAATGGTATGTGAAAACTAGAGTTGAGTTTGGAAGTCATTTGTATATGGGGAAGGTGTTAGCACCCCACAACATCCATTTAGAAAACGGGGGCCAAAATTCAAATCTTGAATTGAAAATATTCTTTAAAATTACTCTTTTAGATTTTTTTTTTTAAAAAAAATAAATGTCTTATTTTACTCCTCATTACTCCAATATTTGAAGTAATGATGCCATAAAATAAGTGGAAGCATTACCATCAATTTGACTATATTATAATTGAGGAAAAATTCCACACTTCAAGAAAGTGAGAAATTATTACATTTTTTTAATATCCATCAGAGGATAGTCTTTAAATAAAGTACTTTTTTAGATATTAATTAAACTCATTTTTCTTGGGATCAAATTTAGGACTCCCAAAGATGCGATTCCATACCTCAAAGGATTCTAAGAAATCGGACTCACAAATTTTCTAGATTTCATCGTAAGAATTTTTTAAGGAAAACGGTCTTGAAAACAAATTATTGGCAAACATTGATTAGGAAACCTTTTGAAATCATAGATTAATTTTTGAATGTTTGAAAATAAAAAAAAAATGTAATTTTAAAGAAAAATTTTAAGTGATTTAAAAAGAGTTTTATGAAAAATTTTAAAACTTAAAAAAATTTAAATTAGAAGGATTTTAAAACTTTCAGAAATTTTAATTAAAAATCAAGGAAAACTTAATATGAACATTATACAAGTAAAGAAACATCATAATAAATTAAGCAAACATGAAAATGACATATTAGGGCTTTAGTAAAAAAAATTATATACTGAAGATTGATCTCAGACTCCAAAGAATCAAACTCTCCATCTCAAGAATTATAGAAAATCGTATTCTAAAATTTTCTAGATTCCGTCCTCCATTAGTTTTTTTTAAAAAAAAAAATCTTGATTTGAAAGAAAAATGATGATTACAAATTAATGTGCATATATTAAATTGACAAAAATTTCAAAAATTTCATTGAATGTATTGAATAAAAATAACCCATGAAGAATAGATGAATATGCAAAACATAATAATAGATAAACAAAAATAAGATAAATTAATAACAAAAACTAAGTAACAAAAATAAGTAATACAACTGAACATAAAATAAAATAAATTTGACCTTGATTACTTTAAGAATATATTAAAAAAAAAAACCGAAATAGAAAGCAAGGAGACAAATAATGGAAAGAAATAATAATAATAATAATAATAATAAAGAAAAAAAGGAAAAAAAAAAAAAAGAAATTTGCGTCAGCAACACTGCCACTGACACGGCACCTCACTGCACACACACTTTAATTTTTTATTATTTTATTATTTTATTTAACTTAACTATAAAAGGAACAAATTAAAAAAATAATATCTCATAAAAATAAAAAAGTGTAAATTAAAAAATCTCATTTATATAAAAATCAATGTATCCCACAAGGCGGACGTCTCGATTTCGAGCTGGTTGTCGTCGTCGACTTCGAACTTGAGGTTGCTCTGGTTCTTGATGTTGCTCTGGTACCTCTGCAGGTGGTTCATAATATAAATATTCATTATACTCTCTATGACCCCGACCATGTCCATGCACGTATTAAGACGAAGGACCAGCCTCTGAGTCATAATGTCCTGAACCAAATGCTGACATCATCATCATCGGACTAACATAATCAGTTTGACTGTGTCTGCATCACAGGGGGCAACTCTTCCACATATGGACAACCTCAATCAAACTCATCATCTTCTCGAACAGGTCCTCTACGTGTAGGAGCTGGTGGAGGAATAATAGGTATATCATACATATAAATATCTCTTCCATATAGCTTTGGTTGTCACTACATATAGTAAGAACCTGGTTCGGATCATTCGCAACATCACAGAGTCTATTGTTTTCAATTTGACTCTGTGTCTGCAATCACAAGGGGCAACTCTTCCACATATGGCAACCTCGTCAAACTCATCATCTTTCTCGAACAGGTCCTCTACGTGTAGGAGCTGGTGGAGGAATAATAGGTTAATCATACATATATATATCTCTTCCATATAGCTTTGTTGTCACTACATATAGTAAGAACCTGGTTTCGGATCATTCGCAACATCACAGAGTCTATTGTTTTTCAATCTCTGTGAGTTATAAAACATTTTTAGATAATATTTGAAAATAAATTTAAATTAAATAATTAGATATATTCATTCATTACCAGATGACCCACAAGCTGCTCCAGATGAGTGAACGTAACCTCTTGTTGATAATTATTATACCAATGAAATGTAGTCTTGAGTGACATCCCTGTCAAACTGTTCAATAGAAACCCCCATACAATAAACCTTCACGATAGTGTCATGCACTACCAATGTTGCACTTTTTCCGACCTCTTTACAAGTCCTTAAGACATATCTGCCAGTTAGGGGTCCAGTATTATAATGGTGAAAGGAACATCCTGCTGAAAACCAAATGTTCTCATCACCCTGTGATGGTTGTTTTTATGAATGAATATGGATGTATGCATTGATGACATTCCGTTGGTGCAATCAATTTAGTTTTCCTCAGGGGAATCTAAGTGTAAATTCCGACTGAGTTTCCTTGGTAAAGTCCAGGGTTGAACTGAGGACTTGGAAAACAGTTGCGTTGATATTTTTTTTAGGAAGACTTTTGCGATAACAAATAAATAAATTGTTGGTTTGTTGTTGATTGCGTTAATGAAAAGATAAACAACGCGGCGGATTTTGAGAAAAGTCAGTTGTGTTGAAGATATACGAGTATGCGATGACGGGTTTGAGAAGATCTTTAGCTAGCGTTACTTGGGAATGCATCCGACTATGCGATCATGCTACCACCATGCACAACAAGTCATTTTTCAATGCAAATGCGACGCTCCTAAGTCTAGGACGCATGTGTTGAATGCAAAAGTGTCCATAGAGCTTATGCCTAAGTCTCTACTCTTGTCCTATGCGATGATGCAAAATGCATAAAAGCAAGGTGACCGTATACAATCATATCCTATCTCTAGGATGCATGCGATGCGTTGATAACAAATAGTGCTTATTTCTAAGCTCCTATCTCTTGATTATGCGTTTTAATCTGACTCTCCCGAGCTTAGATTCTAACCTAACCTTCCCAAGCCTAGATCCTGTCCTTAGACTACCCTCCCGAGTATCTCTAATGGATGAATGAAGCATACATAATACAAGATAATCGCATAGAGTGAAGATTCCCTAGTTGTGCTAGCTAAATGCTTCTCAATCCATTCAACTAATTTAGCTACTCATGCGTAAATAACAGAGAGTGAACAGATATAAAAAAATAGATTCCATTTCGATAAATGAGTGGAGTACAAAATAACAATGGAAGTTAAAGGTAGAGAGTCTGGTAGCAGTTCCTTGTTGACCGCGGCTTTTAAACTGTAATCTCTATTCGGTTCTAAAAATGTTTCCGCTTCCGCAGGCGTTGGCCCTCGCTCTGTCCTTGAATTCTGGCACTCTCCCAAGCTTACCGGAACGATCTATCGACACGACCTTCTCTCTCGCATTTGCCTTAAAACGAAAGAAAACTATGAACAAGGACGTATGAAACTTCGAACTAATGAATGGTGAACCCCTTTTCTGAAGGATGCCTCTGGTATTTATAGAACATCCAAGGTGAACAATGGCTTCTCTCTCATGATTGTACAGATGGGACGGCTTTAATTTCTGACTGATGCGCCGAATATTTGTCACCAAAAATCTGAATGTACTTGTGATCGTTATCGGCTATCAACTTAATTCAGATTCGACTATCATCAGCTTTCTATCCCATCGTGATTATTTAGCCTTTCACCTAGATACACCCACTATGTTGTGCTAACCAAGTTGCGACAATCCTGTTCGGGCGAATGTTTGCGAACACAATCATCGCAAAGCCTTGCAATGAAGTTGCGCTCAACCACTGATTTCCTATGATCGCAATTCTTGCATTGCGTCAAAGCATATTCTGCATAAAAACACAAAAATTAACTGTTCCTATTCGATGAATGCATGTGACCACAATATTATGAAATTGATGTTTGATAGACGTAATTTAATATGTTTTTTTTAACACAATCCAACATTGTTTAAGAACTTAGTACTATGATAATGTGCATTTCTGCCCGTTATCACACCCCCAAATTTAAACAATGCTTGTCCTCAAACATAAGCTAAAGATTCCTTTAGTAAGTCAACCGCAATGTTCTTTTCCTAGATTTCTCAAGGATACTTTATTCAAATCCTATATACCAAAGTTTCCTTAAGTCTTATTCAAGTCAATTCTCAAAATATTTCTAAGACCTAGGGACTGCAAGCTTAACCTTCAAAAAGACTTTTCTAACTTCCGGAACATCGCATGATTTATTTCAAAAAGAAAATTTTTCACCGGGGTATCAAATGATTTTATCCTTGCATATCTCTTGTCATTGTTATTTTTTCTGACCTTGCGCTGATCCAAGTGCCTTGCCTTCGTTTTGGCTTCCCCCACCGGTGTCATGCGAACATCTAACTACGAGCAATGCACTCTTTCTCAGACTAAACTCATGCCTACTTGGTAGTGGAGTTGCGATAATTTATTTATGTGTTGATCCTGATGACTTACTTTCGTTTTGGCTGCCCCTCGTGTGTCATGCGGACATCTGACTATGGGTAAGTGCCTTTCACATCTTAACTCTTATCAATATGGGTTTCCCATTGTGTTGACAGTGGAGTTTTTTATTCTCAATTTTTTTTTATAGAAAATAGCAAGGTCGAAAATAAATATCCTACCCCCAAATTTAAAATGCGGCAGTGTCCTCATTGCCAAAAGATTGAAATGAGTCATGCGATGTTCTTAGAGTGCGTTGTAAAGAGAGTTTGAAAGAAAGCTAGAAAACCCCTAACTTCTAGAAATATTTCATGAGGTGACTATCTTACGGTTAAGATGACTCTAGTATATACGAAATAAATAAAACCAAATGCTCATTACTGCCTTAATCCGGAGTTTTTCCCCATGAATGCTCATTACAATTTCCCCCTTGCGCGCATCAGTTTGAGCGCGACCGGTTGAAAGAAATGGTCGTCCCAATATGATGCGCGCATCTTCGTCCGCTTTATAATCCAAAATGAGGAAGTCTTCCGGTAGGATGAATTTATCGATTGAATTTGCGACATTTTTCAACTCTCCTTCAAGGTGTATTCGGGATCTGTTAGCGAGCAGAAGAGTTTCCTTTGTGGGCGTAAGTGTGCCGATATTCAATCGTTTGAAGATTGATAGCGGCATTATGTTTATACTTGCCCCAAGATCGCATAGTTCTTGGCCACTGTAGGTCCCTCCGATAGAGCATGGTATCGTGACGATTCCTGGGTCGCCCATTTTAGGTGGGATCATAGCATTTTGCGCTGCAGCCAATATTGCGATCTTTTCTTCCTCATTTTGTTCCTCTTTCAATCTTTGCGAAATTGCTGGTGGTTGAACTTCTTCTATCTCAAGATCTAGAGGCTTAAGGGTGGACGCAACTTCAGGGTCTAATTTCTCGGGCTTCTCTAAACTATAGGTCAACGGGTCTTCGATTGTCACCGTATTCAAGTTGGTCACGATGGGCTTCTCCTCTACTTCCGTAGTCATGTTGTCGCTTAGCAAGGAGACCGCTAAGCATTGTTCCTTCCCGTTACCCCCAGCATTGCGAGGGAGCTCAGTTGAGCTCGGCAACGCTCCTTACGGTCTGTTTTTCAACTCGCCCGCAATTTGTCCCATTTGGATTTCAAGATTTCTAATGGATGTAGCTTGATTCTAAAGCACTGATTCGTTTTTCTCAATGTATTGCTTCAATAAGCTCTCTAAGGACGAAGATTGCGGTGTTGTGAGCTGCTAGCTTGGGTATGCGCTGGACCGTTGTTTTGCAAGAAAAATCCAGGTGGCCCTTCTTTTTGTGCCACAGGTTGAAAGCTTTGTTGTTGATTTTTCTACGCAAAATTTGGGTGGTTTCACCACCCGGGGTTATATGTATTGGAATAGGGATTATCTCTCATGAAGCATACCAACTGCGGGTTTGTTGGGCATTTCTCCATCGGGTGAGCATCTCCGCAAATGACACAATTTGCCGTCGTTTGAGTAATTTCGCTGAGCAGCCCTTTCTTCACTCTCGTATTATTAATTGCGATGTCTTGTATTAAACTCATCATCGCAGTCATTTGATTTTGCAGGGATGCAATGGCCCCATTATTTGCGTCATTTTCTTTTATTCTTAATCTCTGATCGCTTTCCCGCCAATCCTCGTGATTTTTGGAAATGCGATCAAGTAAACTCTTAGCCTCCTCATATGTTTTGTCGAGCAGACCACCAGCGGCTGCCGCATTGGCAGTGGTCTGTGAAGAGGGATTCAATCCTTGGTAGAAAATCTCCATTTGTATGCAGTCTGGTAAGCCATTGAGTGGGCAGTCTCTTACCAGCCGCTTGAACCTCACCCAGGCATCGTTGAGCGATTCGTAATTTTTAGGAAGACTTTGTGGTAACCAAATAAATAAATTGTTGGTTTATTGTTGATTGCGTGAGAAAATAAACAAATACGGCGGATTTGAGAAAAGTAAGTTGTGTGATAGATGCACTGAGTATGCGATGAACAGGTTGAGAAGATCTTTAGCTAGCGTTACTTTGGAATGCGTCAGACTATGCAATCATGCTACCACCATTCACAGCAAGTCATTTTCCAATACAAATGCGACGCTCCTAAGTCTAAGACGCATGTATTGAATGCAAAAGTGTCCATAGAGCTTATCCCTAAGTCTCTACTTTTGTCCTATGCGATGATGCAAAATGCATAAAAGCAAGGTGACCGCATACAATCATATCCTATCTCTAGGATGCATGTGATGCATTGATAATAAATAGTGCTTATTCTTAAGCTTCTATTTCTTGATTATGCGTTCTAATCTGACTCTCCCGAGCCTTGATTCTAACCTGACCTTCCCAAGCCTAGATCCTATCCTTAGACTACCTTCTCGATTATCTCTAATGGACGAATGAATCATACATAATACAAGATAATCGCATAGAGTGAAGATTCCCTAGTTGTGCTAGCTAAATGCTTCTCAACCCATTCAACTAATTTAGCTACTCATGCGTAAATATTAGAGAGTGAACAGATATAGAGAAATAGATTCCATTTCGATAAAGTGAAGTACAAAATAACAATGGAAGTTAAAGGTAGAGAGCCTGGTAGCAATTCCTTGCTGACCGAGGCTTTTACACTGTAATCTCTATTCGGTTCTAAAGATGTTCCCACTTCCGCAAGCGTCGGTCCTCGCTCTGTCCTTAAAGCTTTCGGTGCTCTCCCAAGCTTTTGAAACGATCTATCGACACAACCTTCTCTCTCGCATCCGACTTAAAACGAAATAAAACTATGAACAAGGACGTATAAAACTTCGAACTAATGAATGATGAGGTTGCGGTCAGCCATCAACCGCACACATCTATCGCATAGAGGTTGCGATCGCAAAGTGAATGCGGTCGTCACAAGGAGATTATGGCTACATGATGATAACCATAATAGAGGGATGAACGCAAGGTTGGTGGAATGCAACATGAACGCATTCCTTGGGAAAATCAAAATATGATGTTGACATTTCACCTACCACGCCGTTAGCAGCAGAGATTCAGAAAAGAACCATTGCGCCACGAATGTCAGAATCAGAGCAGGTCCATTAATGTTGTCGGTGATTAAATTCTATAAATTGAAGCCGCTGAGCAGAATTTCAAATCATCCAAGTTTCTACCTTCGGATGGATCCTTGTGATCCAGACGAAAGTGTGAGAGGAAAGCTTGAGAGTTCTTCATCTCCTTCATCCATTCTGAGTGACGACCGGAGCATCCGCCGGAGTTAGATCTCGAGAGATTCTGTTCCACCGCCCATCCATGGCACCACCGGCAGCCTTGACACACATTTGCTAGAAGCAAGACATTGCTTCTAGCTGGTCCTTTCATTTTCTCTTCTTTCCTTATATTGTATTGTATTACATTTTGGCTTAAGGAATTAATACATTTTGTGATTGATGCGTTTTTTTATGAGGTGGAAATATGGATGAAATGTGGTGATGAAAATGCGTTGAGCACTCAAGTTTTCTCAGTGGAATCCAAATGTAAATCCGTCTGAGTTTCCTGGTAAGTCCAGGGTCAAACTCAGGGACTTGGAAAAACAATATGCGGTGGTAATTTTCAGAAGACCTTGCGGTAACCAAATAAATCAAGTACTTGTTGGGAATGCTATTTGTGGTAATAAAAATAAACAAATGTGGCGGAGTTTCGAACAGAGTTGATAAAATGGAAGATGTGATAAGTGTGCGGTGAATAGGTTGAGAAGGATTCGACTAACACTTCCTAGGATGTGTTCATGTTATGCGACCATGAAACACACATACAATAGTAAACCAACTCTCGATGCGAATGCTACGACTTCTAATGCTAAAACGCATGCGATATATGCGACAAGTCTATAGGACCTACACATAATCCTCTATTCTTATTTATGCGATGACAAAATGACACACACACAAACAAGGCGACCACATAATATCATACCTATCTCTAGGATGCATGCGATGCAGGTTGACAAATAGAGCTTATCTCTAAGTCCATATCTCTTGTTTATGCAGTTCTAATCTTGCTCTCTCGAGTCTAGATTCTAACCTAGCTCTCTCAAGTCTTAGGTTCTTTCTTTAGACTCTCTCTCGAGTAGCTCTAAAGGTATGTTGGGCACAACATAAAACAAGATAATCGCAAGCAATGAAGATCCTAGGTCATGTTAGCTTAGTTCTTCTCAACCCATTCGATAAGTTTAGCTACTCATGCGTGCTAAGAGAGTGAATAGATGTAAATAAAGAACTTCCATTGTATAAATATAAAGTTGAAGTACAAAATAGCAATGCAAGAAGAGAATAAAGAGCCTGGTAGCAATCTCTTGCTTCCCAGGCTTTTACACTGTATTTCTACTCGTGTTCAAAAGATAATCTTGCTCTCGCGTGAGTCGACCCGCTCTTTGCTTTCTACGCCTCCAATTTCTCTCTTGAGATTCCCTGAGCGATCATCCGGCGTCTCGACTCTTCTCTTGCTCCGCCTTAAAATAAAAAGAGAAACTATGGACAAGGCTAAACTATGGGGAAATTTATCTAAGTATCCGAACTCGTGAACCCCTTTTCTGAAGGATTCCTTCGTTATTTATAGAGCTTCGGCATGAAAGGCAGCTTCTCTTTTATGATTATGCAGATGGGATGGCTTTAATTCTCTGACTGATGCACCGAATATTTGTCACCGAAAAGTGGAGTGTACTTGTTATCGTTAGCGGCTTAACTTAATTCAGATTCGACCGTCATCAACTTTCTATCCCATCGTGATTAATTATGCCTTTCACCCAGATGCACCCACCAAGTTGCGCTGGCTCTATGCGGCAATTCTTCTTGAGCAGATGTATGTGAACACAAATCACCGCAATGCCTTGTGGTAATATTGCGCTCGTCCGTAGATTTCTTGTGATCGCGCTTTTTGCCTTGCGTCAACGCATATTCTGTATAAAAATACAAAAATGAACTGTTTCTATGTGATGAACGCATGCGACCACAATTTTATGAACTTAATGATTTTTGGACACAATCTAACATATTTTATCAACACAAGCCAGCATTGTTTAAGAACTTAGCACTGTAATAACACGCATTTCTGCCCGTTATCACACCCCCGAATTTAAACAATGCTTATCCTCAAGCATAAGCTAAAGATTTCCTTTAGCAAGTCGACCACAAATCTCTTTTCCTAGATTTCTCAAGGATACTTCATTCAAATTCTATACACCAAAATTTCCTTAAGTCTTATTCAAGTCTCCTCTTAAAATATTTCTAAAGCCTAGGGACTGCAAGCTTAACCTTCAAAAGGGCTTTACTAAATTCCGGGACATCGCATGATTTATTTCAGAAAGAAAACTTTGCCACCAGGGTGTTAAATGATTTTTATCCTTGCATATTTCTTGACATTATTATTTTTTTTTCTGACCTTGAGCTGATCCAAATGCCTTGCATTCGCTTTGGCTTGCCCCCACGTGTGTCATGCGGACATCCAACTACGAGCAATGCGCTCTTTCTTAGACTAAACACATACCTACTTGGCAGCGAAGTTGTGGTCATTTATTTATGCGTTGATCCTGGTGACTTACTTTCATTTTGGCTTGCCCCCACGTGTATCATGCGAACATCCAACTACGGGTAAGTGCCCTTCACAACTTAACTCTTATCAACATGGGTTTCCCCATTGCGTTGACAGTGGAGTTGTTATTCTCAGAATATTTTTTTCATAAAGCTAAAAATAGCAAGGCTGAAAAATAAATACGTCACCCTCAAATTTAAAATGCGGCAATGTCCCCATTGCCAAAAGATTGAAAGAAGTCATGCGATATTCTTAGGAAGCTACATAAAGAGAGTTTGAAAGAAAGTTAGCAGACCTCTAAGTTCTAGAAATATTTCATGAGGTGACTTTTCTAAGATTAAGTTGATTATAGTATATATGAAAAAAAATAGAAGCATGTGTTTCATCATTGAAATCATAATTGGCAAAGAGAAAGTATGCGGTGACTTACTAAATTTATCAATGTTAAATGATCGCGGTAATCAAAGAAGATGCGGTGATAAAACTTTTAAAATTAAAATGCGAAGCGATAGTGCAAAATTTGGAATAAAGTCAATGAAAAATACAACAATTTATGCTATTGCCCGCATTGTTTGTTGACGCATCCTTCTTTGTGGCGATCTATCTTCTTTGGGATTGCGGTGATGGAATAAGATAAGTTTCTTCTTCGTGTAACGCATCCGCAGTTGTTCGCCTCGATCGTTTGCAAGAAAAATAGTGAGAGGGTCAAATAATATTAAACAAAACAAACTCCTTTACCGCAATCTCTTTTTTTCTCTTTTTTTTTTTTTTTTGATGTAGAATAAAAATAATAGATAAAGAACTGAAAAGATATAGTGAAATGAAAAGTCTGAGAAGTAGAGAAAAGTTGGAGATTTCATAATTCAAAACTTGCATCCCCGATGAATTTCAATCGTCTGATAACGCAGGGACACCCTACTTCTTTCTTATTCAGAGTTTTTCAATTCTATGGAGTCGACTTGGCGATGCCAGCCTTCTTCGTGATACGCTTTTACTCGCTGCCCATTAACTTTGAATGCGTTGGTTCCTTCATCATTTGATAATTCAACCGCACCATGCGGAAATACCTCTCTAACTATGTATGGTCCGGACCAATGTGATTTTAATTTCCTAGGGAAGAGCCGTAGTCGTGAATGGAATAGTAAGACCCTTTGCCTGACTTGGAGGTTCTTACCGCATATGTATTTGTCGTGCCAGCGCTTTGCGCTCTCCTTGTAAATATGCATTAATGCTCCATTCCTCCAGCTCGACCAGTTGAAGTTTTCTCGCTTTTCCTGCTTTCTTCAAATCAAAGTTTAGCTTCTTTACCGCCCACATTGCTTTGTATTCTAGCTCTAGAGGAAAATGACACGCCTTACCAAATACCAACGCATACAGGGACATACCTATGGGTGTCTTAAATGCAGTCTAGTACGCCCATAATGCATCGTCGAGCTTTGTTGCCCGATCCTTTGGTGAAAGCCTTACTATCTTCTCAAGTATCAGTTTGATCTCTCGATTGGACACCAGGCCTAACCATTCATCTGCGGATGGTATGTGGTGGCCACTTTGTGGAGAATGTTATATTTGTGCAGCAGTTCCTTAACAGTATGATTGACAAAGTGAGACCCTTCATCACTTATTATGGCACGTGGAGTGCCAAAACGAGTGAAAATGTTTTTCTTCAGGAATTGAGAGACTACCGCCGCATCGCTTGTGGCACATGCCATTGCATCTACCCACTTGGATACATAGTTGACGGCAAACAAAATATAATTTTTACCATTTGATGAAGGGAATGGTCCCATGAAGTCGATACCCCATACATCGAACAACTCAAGCTCCAAGATGATGTTCATAGGCATTGCATGTTTCCATGAAATTTTACCTGTGCGTTGGCACCAATCACACTTCATCACGTAGTCAGTTGCATCTTTAAACAATGTTGGCTAGTAGAATCCACTTTGTAATACTTTAGTGCGGTGCTCTGTCCTCCAAAGTGCTAACCATATGGTGAGTCGTTACATTGCGATAATATGCGTTGTTGAGCAGCATTTGGTACGCATAGTCGCAGAATCTGGTTTCCCCCCTTTTATACAGATTCGGCTCATCCAAGAAATATGATCTGCATTCGTACTTGAGCCTCCTCTTCTGGTGGTCAATATAATCCTCTGGAAATTGCTCGCAAACCAGATAGTTGACTATGTCAGCGTACCATGACAATTCTTCAAACTGAAACAGCTACTCATCTGGGAACACCGCACTCACCTCTGACTCATTGCAATCATCTTCAGGGTTTCCAATCTGAATAAGTGATCCGCAACTTGGTTCTCCGTCCCTTTACGATCAATTATTTCTATGTCAAATTCCTAGAGGAGGAGAACCCATCTGATCAACCTTGGCTTAACATCCTTCTTTGTCATTAAATACTTTATCACCGACTGATCAGTGTGGATGAGTACCTTTGTTCTCGGCAGATATGCTCTAAATTTTTGGAATGCAAAAATTACCGCAAGTAGCTCCTTTTCTGTGGTGGTGTAATTAGTCTGAGCAAGATTCAACATCTTACTCACATATGCGATGGGATGTAAGATTGTCTTTCTTTTTTGTGCCAGAGCTGCTCCCATCGCATACACGCTTGAATCACACATTAATTAAAAAGAAAGTGTCCAATCAGGTGCGATTAACACGGGCGCGGTTGTTAGTGCATCCTTCAAAATCCTGAATGCGTTGAGGCAATTGTTGTCAAAATCAAATTTTCTGTCAGCCTCCATCAATGCACTCAACGGTCGTGCTATTTTCGAAAAGTCCTTGACAAAGCGTCTATAAAATCCAGCATGCCCTAAGAAACTTCTTACAGCCTTCACATCTGTTGGAGGTGGGAGTTTTTCAATTGCTTCTATTTTTGCTTTATCCACCTCCAACCCGTCCCGAGAAACCTTGTGCCCCAACACAATGCCCTCCTTTACCATAAAATGGCATTTTTCCCAGTTATGAACAAGCTTCATCTCCTCGCATCTTTTCAGTATCTTCTTCAGGTTGGCAAGACAAACTTCATATGTGTGCCCATAGACAGAGAAGGCGTCCATGAAGATTTCAACAGAGTCCTCACGATAGACTAAAAAGATGGCCATCCTGCACCTTTGGAATGTGCTCGGTGCATTACAGAGGTTGAACGGCATGCGGCGAAAAGGAAAAGTCCCATATAGGCAGCTGAATATGGTCTTGTCTTGATCTTCTGGAGCAATCATAATCTAGTTATACCCGGCATAGCCATCCAGAAAGCAATAAAAGTCATTTCCGGCTAAACGATCTAGCATTTGGTTAATGAACGATAGAGGGAAATGATATTTTTCGTTGCCGCATTCAGCTTGCGGTAGTCCATGCAAATACAACACCCGGTGACGGTTCTTTGCAGTATCAGCTCATTATTTTCGTTGGGAACTACCGTCATGCCGCCCTTTTTGGGCACGAACTGTACGGGGCTGACCCACGTGCTGTCTGCTATCGGATAAATAATGCCTGCATTTAACCACTTATGATCTCCTTGTTAACTACCTTTTTCATCGCAGGGTTGAGACTGCGCTGATGTTCGATCGATGCCTTGTGGTCTTCTTCGAGACGAATGCGGTGCATACAGTATGCGAGGCTAATTGCTCGCACATGTTTCCTCAGAATGCTCATCAACGCATTCTCCTGGGCTTCATTAAATTCCGAGGAAATAATTACTTGCAGCTTCTCATTTTTCCCCAAAAATGCATACTTTAAGTGGTTCGACAGGGTCTTCAATTCCATTATTGGTGGTTCTACTAAGGACAGTTGTGTTGTTTTTCTTTCTTCTTCTTCTATTGGCTCTTTTTCTTGGGTTGCGATCATCTCAACTTCCTTGTTTGTTTTTTTTATGATCGCATTACATGCAGCAATGGATGCACTTGCATCCTCTTCTTCATTCTCTTCATCAAACTTTTCTTCTTCAGTCAAATTCTGGTCGTCGTCAGAGTCATGCAGGTCTTCTTCGTCAGGAAACTTCATGGCACGGATGATGTTGAACTTGAGCTTTTGTCCATTTACACTTAAAGTGATCTCACCTTTGTGCATATCAATCTAAGCACAATCTGTTGATAAAAATGGTCGCCCCAGGATGATGGGCACATCTTTGTCAGCTTCGTAATCTAAGATGATAAAGTCGGCTGGTAAGATAAATTTGCCGATGGTGATTAGCACATCCTTCACCTTCCCCTCTGGATGCAGCAGAGATCTATCTGCAAGTTGGAGAGTCACGGTCGTGGGCTCAAGTTGCCCCACATTCAGCTGCTTAAAGATCGACAGAGGCATCAAATTGATGCTGGCTCCAAGGTCACACAATGTTTGCCCGATGTACAGTCCTCCAATGGAGCAAGGTATAGTAAAGCTCCCTAGATCGCTCATCTTCGGTGGGATTATTGATTTCGAGCTTTGCGTTAAAGCCACCGTGGCAAACTTACCAGTGCCCCTCTTCTTGGTTACCATATCCTTCAGAAACTTCACGTAAGCAGGCATCTCCTCAATCGCTTCACTGAACGGAATATTAATATATAATTATTTTAACATAGATAAGAAGCGTTGGTACTGTACCTCGTCATTCTTTTTCTTTCTGAGTATCTGCAGGAAAGGTGGCAACTACATTATCACAGTCCCCTTTTCTATTGGCTTAGAGGTGGATGCAACTTCTGGCTCTATTACTTTTTTTTCTCCTTCTTCTTCTTCTTTTTGGTTCACCGCAATTTCAGGTTCCAACGCAATTGGAGTTGTCCGGCTAGGCTTCTTTCTTTCTCCCTCCACATTTTTTCCACTCCACAATGTCACGATATGACATTGCTCTTTACCTGATCCCCCCGGGTTGCATGGGAATTCTGTTGAACTCGGAAGCGCCCCTTCCGGTCTGTTCCTTAGCTCGCTCGCAATCTGGCTCATCTGTAACTTCAAGTTGCGGATGGGCGTAGCCCGACTTTGAAGCATAGTTTCGTTTTTCTTTATATACTGCTTCAATAAGCTTTCCAAGGAGGATGATTGCGGCAATTGCGAACTACTGGCTTGGCTGCTCGTATGACCGTTATTTGGCAGGAAGAATCCAGGTGGCCCTTCTTTTTGTGCCACATATTGGAAATTCTGCTGCTGATTCTTCCATGCAAAGTTGGGGTGGTTTCTCCACCCAGGGTTGTAGGTATTAGAAAATGAATTATTTTTCACAAAGTAAATAGGCTATGGGTTTTGTGGGTATTCTTCCATTGTATGTCTGTCACCGCAAGTCGCACACCTTGCGGTATTCTGATTACTTACGTTCACTTGCCCATTTTGCGGTGTTAGGTTGTTGATCGCAATTCCCTGAATTAGGTTCATCATTGCGGTCATCTGATTCTGTAGTGAAGTAATAGCACCATTAATTACGTTGTTATCCTTTATTCTCAGTCTCTGATCACTCTCTCTCCAATCCTCGTGGGTTTTAGAGATGCGATCCAAGATGTACTTAGCCTCGTCATACGTCTTGTCTAGCAGACCACCAGCGGCTGCCACATTGACAGCGGTCTGCGAAGTGGGATTCAAACCATGATAAAAGATTTCCATCTGAAGGCAGTCTGGTAATCCATTGTGTGAACAGTCCCTGACCAACCTCTTAAACCTCACCCAGGCATCGTTGAGCGATTCGCCATGTCTTGTTCAAAATTGGTTATTAGTTTCCTTCGTCGAGCATTCTCAGTAGGTGGAAAATATTTCCTCATAAATCTCTCTACAACCTGTTCCCATGAAGTGATCTCTCCCGGCTCGAGGGAATACACCCATTTTCTTGCCTGATCACACAGAGAAAATGGAAACAGAGTTAGTTAAACTTCTTCGGCAGAGATGTTCGAGAACACAAAAGTATTGCAGATTTATATAAAGCTGCGGAGGTAGGCGTACGGGTCCTCGCCATGCCGTCCTTCGAATTGTCCTGCAGTATGGATCATCTGCAGCATCACCGACTTCATTTCGAATCAGCTTCCATCGAGTGCAGGCCTCATGATTCATGGAGAGAAATTGTAGAGATTTGGTGATGCATAGTCCCTAATGGGCCTATTACGATTGTTTTCCAGGAGGATTGGATTTGCCATGACGTTGTTTTTGTTTGATGCCTCATTTCTAGGCTGCTCCACCTATCTTCTTTATCTAGTTGTTGTTGTTGGCGGTCTCTTAATCTCCTTCTGAATGTCCTCTCAATCTCCAGGTCATAATTCACCAAAGATTGAGAGTCTGCAAAGAAATCGGAAAAATTATCGTTAGCACACTGATTTGCCGAACTTCCATTGTATAAATATAAAGTTGAAGTACAAAATAATAATGCAAGAAGAGAATAAAAAGCATGGTAGCAATCTCTTGCTTCCTAGGCTTTTACACTGTCTTTTCTACTCGTGTTCAAAAGATAATCTTGCTCTCATGAGAGTTGGCCTGCTCTATGATTTCTACTGCTCCAGGTTCTCTCTCGAGTTGCCCTGAGCGATCTTCCGACATCTCGGCTCTTCTCTTGCTCCACCTTAAAATAAAAAGGGAAACTATGGACAAGGCTAAACTATGGACAAGGCTAAACTATGGAGAAATTTATCTAAGTATCCGAACTCGTGAACCCCTTTTCTGAAAGGATGCCTTCGATATTTATAGAGCTTCGGGGTAAAAGGCAGCTTATCTCTTATGATTACACAGATGTGATGGCTTTAATTCTCTGACTAATGCACCAAATATTTGTCACCGAAAAGCTGAGTGTACTTGTTATCGTTAGTGGCTTGTCAACTTAATTTGGATTCGACTGTCATCATCAGGGTCAATACATTCAGTTGGATCTTCAAACTAATTAAATGGTGCATTCAAGTTTATATCCACCCCTATCCTATTTACATTTACATACAAATGCACTAAATTCGATAGTGGCATTGCGATTGAGAATATCAAGTTCATAGCTTGTGCATTTGGAATAGGGAATGACATAAACCTTATTGATCCTGATGGTTCTAGGTTAGGATGTCTATATATTATTTCTAACTGATTTGTTCCCATATCTACACTAAGTGATATCCCAACCATTTCAATGAATTGTTCAAATACAATTCCACTGTTTACATTTATGCTAAAAGCTCCACTTGGTGGTTGGTCATAGTCAACTCCATCAATACCATCAATCATATTATCATTTGTAAACAACATAAATCCCAAGCATTCGTCCGCCATTTTCTAAAAAAAAAAAAAAAAGAAAAAAGACAAAGAATACATTACTAATTGTTCTACTAATCATCAAACTTAAACAAAAACAAAACACAATAAAAATCACAATAAAAAAAATATATAAGAAATATAAGAAATATATTTAAAAAATCACAATAAAAATCACAAACTTTTTAAAACTATTTTTAAACATAACAATAAATTAAACTTTTTATAGCTATTTTTTAAACATAACAACAAATTAAACTTTTCAAATACCATAAGAAATTTATACAAAAAATCACAATAATTTTGTATTAAACTAAAAATATTAAACTTTTTAAATTATAAACATCAACTTTTTAAGGTTTATGAACATCAACTTTTTAAACATAACAATAAATTAAACTCTTTATAACTATTTTTAATCATAACAACAAATTAAACTGTTTATAACTATTTTTATTCATAACAACAAATTAAACTTTCAAACTATTTTAAACTATATTTTCAAAGTTAATGCTAAAAAAATCAAATATCATAAGAAATATATTTCAAAAAATCATAATAATTTTGTATTAAACTAAAAATATTAAAGCATAAACATCAACTTTTTAAACATAACAATAAACTATACTTAAATACAAACAAAAACAAATAAAATATAAATAAGATTAACATGTTGGTATAACATAATATAAATAAGATTAAACACTAATAACAACTACTAAGATTAATACTAATAGCTACTAACATCAATATGTAAATATTATTGAATTCAACAACTACTAAAAAATTAACATGATAGATCTACTAAATATAATAAAACTAGTAATAAATAAATAGTAAAACTCATAAATTTAATAGTGGTTTTACTTTTTTCCCCAAAGTGACAATGGTCTCTCTCTGTTATCCGGCAACAAAAACTATGAAAAAAATAAAATATTATGGAAATATGGATCTACAACAAAAACTATGGAAAAAACTAAATATTATGAGATATATGATTTTTTTTGTTAATGTTACCTTTTTTGTTTTTTGTTTCCCAAACAACAACAAAAACTATAAAAAAATATATAATAGTATGAGAATAAGAACAAAATTATAGTTCCTTAAGAAAAATAAAATTTTGTATAGTAAAGGTACAAAACCTCACAATTTCATGGACGAATGTGGGAGAAGAAGAAGATTTACCAATGAAGAAATGAAAGAAGGCAGAAGCAAATTTGTAAGAGTTTTAATTAGGTTCGAAGAAGGTAGAATGAGAGAACAAAGGTGTAAGGCAGTGAGAATGAGAAATGAAGGCAGTGAGAAAATGTGAGAAAATGAGAGGCTGAAGGTAGTGAGAATGAGAGAATGAAGGCAGTGAGAAAATGTGAGAAAATAAGAGGAGAGGAGGGGGTTATAAGGTTAAAGGTCAGTTTTGAAAACTTGACCCACAGGCATTCGGCGCTAGGAAAATTAAAATGGATGGGACGGGATGAGACGTGACACGCTGCAAAGATTCGGATTCGTTTTAAAGGAGGTCGACGGTTCAAATCACTCTGATGCGCGCATGACCGATTTAATTTTTGTTTTAAATGCAGTGTATTGGGGCTAATACTAAGCGATAGTAGCGTGCCTCTCATCCATCTACTTCCACTAGCGATCGTGTAGTAAAGCTCAGCGGTCGTGTAGTATTTGGTAGACGATCGTATAGTAAAAGGTAGGCGATCTTATAGATTTTGAGAAGGCGATCGTCTAATAGTAATAGCTAAGCGATCGTGTAGGAGCTTGTGGACGATCGTGTAGTGAGGAAAGAGAGCTCTCAAGAGTGGGAGTTCGGAAGATACTGTCGTGGAGAAGCCATCGCAGCGTGCCACTCATTGTCTACTTCCACTAGGGAATCGTGTAGTAAAGCTCAGCAATCGTGTAGTAAAGCTCAGCGATCTGTAGCACTTGGTAGACGATCATATAGCAAAAGGTAGGCGATCGTATAGATTTTGAGAAGGCGATCGTCTAATAGTAATAGTTAAGTGATTATGTAGGAGTTTGTGGGCGATCATGTAGTGAGGAAAGATAGCTCTCGAGAGTGGGAGTTCGGAAGACACTGTCGTGGAGAAGCCATCGCAGCATGCCGCTCATCGTCTACTTCCATTAGGCGATCGTGTGGTAAAGCTCAACTATCGTGTAGCACTTGGTATACGATTGTATAGTAAAAGGTAGGCAATCTTATAGGTTCTAAGAAGGCGATCGTGTAATAGTAATAGTTAAGCGATCGTGTAGGAGTTTGTGGGTGATCGCAGAGGATTTAGTAAGCAATCTTTAATCATCGTATAGGCGATCGTGTAGTAAAGCTCAGCGATCGTATAGCACTTGGTAGACGATCGTATAGTAAAAGGTAGGTGATCGTATAGGTTATGAGCAGGTGATCGTCAAATAGTAATAGCTAAGCGATCGTGTAGGAATTTGTGGGCAATCATGTAGTGAGGAAATAGAGCTCTCGAGAGTGGGGGTTCGGAAGACGTTGTCGTGGAGAGGCCATCGTAGCGTGCCGCTCATCGTGTACTTCCACTAGGCGATCTTGTAGTAAAGCTCAGCGATCATGTAGCACTTGGTAGACGATCCTATAGTAAAAGATATGCGATTGTATAGGTTCTGAGAAGGCGATCTTGTAGGAATTTGTGGGCAATCATGTAGTGTGGAAAGAGAGCTCTCGAGAGTAGGGTTCGAAAGACGCTGTCGTGGAGAGGCCATCTAGCATGCCGCTCATCGTGTACTTCCATTAGGCAATCATGTAGTAAAGCTCAGTAATCATGTAGCACTTGGTAGACAATCGTATAGTAAGAGATATGCGATTGTATAGGTTCTGAGAAGGCGATCGTGTAATAGTAATAGTTAAGCGATCGTGTAGGAGTTTGTGGGCGATCGCGGAGGATTTAATAAGCGATCATTTAGTCATACTGAGCGATCGTGGAGAGATTGTAAACGATCGTTTAGCGTCTCGTATGCGACCGATTAATCTTGTTTGATTCCTATCGTCTAATAAAGAAGTTGTTCATCGTTCACTTGTTCTTTTCGGAAGTTTGCACCTATTGTTACGTTAATAAAGAATTACTAAACAATCGCATAGTAATTTACTAAATGATTGTGTGCCATCGTGTATAATTACTAAATGATCGCATTGTAATTTACTAAACGATTGTGTGCGATCGTGTATAATTACTAAATGATTCTTTCTCTTCTTTAATTTTTGATAGGTCAAGCATTGAACCCTTGACCTCTTCTTCAAATTTTGTTGTCTTCTTCAATTTTCTTTAGGTCGAGGGTCAAACCTTCGACCTTTTTTTTAATTTTCGACAGGCCGAGGGTTGAACCCTCGACAAAATATTTTATACAAAATCCCCGCCCTCGAAAACTCCAAAAAAACCATAGATTTGTAAATAGTTTCAGAACCATTATATTTTTCTAAATTGTTTTCCGAATCACAATATTAAAAAACAAAACAATTGCTCTTCAAACTCTCTACTAATTTTCTTTTAAAGTACACATGAGAAGCTCTCTTCCTCCCTTCAAAGGTATTTTAGCCCTCTACTTTTCTTTATTTCACGTTTTAATGATTTCATTTTTTTACCAAAACAGCAAAATAAATAAAAATTAGGAATGGATAAAGAAGATGAACATAAATAAAATAAAAATAAATTTACATTAATAGTAGATCTAAGAAAATGCATATAAAAATAAATAAAATAAAAGGTCATTTTCAAAAATAGAAAAATAAGGGAAACTATTTACATAAAATAGCAAAATTTTAGTCTTTTTTATAGCGGCTGATAAAAATCTATCAGTATTTTTTTATATTTCTATAAATAGTTTGACATTTTTTATATAGAAGTAATTTCCCCTCATCTCGGTTTTTTTTTTCTTTGTTAAAGAAGAAGATGACTTTATAACAAAAAAAACATTTCCTCATTCACCAAAAAAAATCTATTGGCCAGTCTTGAATTTTGAAAAAAAAAATGCCAAACTTGGCTCAAATTTTTAAAGGTATGAAAAGCTTAAAAAATAAATACCAATTACAAAATTTTCCTTTTTTGCATTATTTCCAACCCTTTCAGTTACTCTAACCAAACAAATTTAGTTATTTTAACCACACTAAACACAAAAGGTTAAAAAGTGTTAAAATAAGCTTTATATATATATATATATATATATATATATAAAGGTTGACAATCATCAAATTAAATTTAGTAAAATTAAGGCAAAATTAATCTAAAAATAAAATTTATTTAAACAAAGGGGAATAAAATAGGTGGCTATGACATGCCCCCTTCGTACATTCTTGTAGAATTAGAAGGTGGACGAATGTGTAGCTACTATTTTGTTGTGGTGAAATACTTCAAATGTATGAACGGTGTCAAAGGTCAGGAATAAAACAAGCGCCATATGGCAAAATAAAAAAAAAAAAATAATGGAGACGAGGGATAAGCAAGCGCCATCGCAGCAAAAATATAACGCTAGAGGCCAAAGATTAACAAGCACTTCCATAGTGAAAAGTGTCAAGGGCCAAGGATAAACGAGCGCCATATGAAAAACTAAAACCGCTAGAGGCTAGGAATAAACAAGCGTCATCGCAACAATAAAAACGTTGGGGACGCGGGATAAACAAGCACCTCCACAGCCAAAAATATCAATGACCAAGGATAAGCAAACACCACGTGAAAAAATAAAAATATTAAAGGCTAGGGATAAATTAGCACCAACATAACAAAAGGTGTTAAAGGCCAGAGATAATTAAATGCCTTATGAAAAATAAAAAAGAGTTGGAGGATAGGGATAAACAAGTGTCATCACAGCAAAGAAGTGTCAAAAGCCAATGATAAACAAGCGTCACATGACAAAAATAAAAATCAGCTAGAGGTCATGGATAAACAAGCACCATCATAGCAAAAATAAAATGTTAGGGGCTAGAGATAAACAAGCACCTCCACAACAAAATGATGTCAAGGGCCAGAGATAAATAAACATCTCATGACAAACTAAAATCGTTGGAGGTCAGGGATAAACAAGCGTCATCATATTAAAAGTAAAACGTTAGAGGCTAGGGATAAACAAGCCGTTGGGAATGATGCCCTAAACTCTCGTGTCCTGTAATTTGTAAACACAGTTTTGAACAAACGCTTGTGGTATATAATATATGATATTTCTTCACTTTTATCTATGAACATTGGATGTTTTATTTGCTTTACCACAAACCAATAAACTAATATGCCTGGTTGTCATTTGTAAATTAAGCATATACGTGGAGACATACAAGTAGATCATCTTAAGTGATATCCAAAATGGTCTGTAGTATATGGATATAGGAGGGAAACTTTATCCTGGTAACGCTATGGATGCGACCCGCTTTGTAGAATAGTTACAAGTATTGTGACTTGCTACAGATGGTCTGATCTTGGTCATTCACGTGGAGACATGCGAGTGGGGACGTCCTATATGAAGAGTTTGTATAAGACCGGACCATGAAGTGTTAACGTCTCGTTATACAATCATGACAGAGACTTCACTTCACTAGGATGACCATATGTAACATGACCTCAATTCTGAGTGAGTTGGGAACTCTTGCCTTTAAGAGCGATTCTTTTATTTGTATGGGTGCGAGTGCCAGATCGCTGACTCAAAACCTACCACTTTAGAGATTTCTGTCTGATTTGGAGCGATGGAACTCAGCTACACAAGATGGAATTCATTCCCCGAAGTAGGGGTAAGTAGATAGATTGCTCCCTTAAGGGCTGATCCCAGGGCTTGAACGATGTGGTGCCACACACCTTCTCATAGCCAGAGAGGTGTCCACACATAGTAGGACTATGTTGTTTTGTTCATTAGAGGGATCAGTGATACTTAAGAAGTTAGATGTAACTACAGGGGCAAAACAGTAAATTGGCCTAGCTGTACTTACGAGCATCTATGAAGGGTTATCATACTATTGATTGGTTATATCCGATGGACACAAAAATATATCTGTGATGAGAAAAGTTCAGCTGTCGGTCTTTAGTGGAAGGAATGGCAGTTAACAGATGGTGGATCTCATGGCTAAAGATTTTAGTAAGTTATTCACGTACCGTTAGAGCTTCGAGCCATAGGTCCATAAGGTTCTCTTAGTAGCTCAAAAGATTTCAGTTGAGAATCAGTTTCTGGGTCAGTTTGAAGTGTTCAAATTGACAAGAGGGAGTTCGATTATATGATATGATTGACTTGGTCAATTATATTTGATATGATTGACATTATGTATGAGTTACATTATTTGAAGGAAAATGATATAAATATGATTTATATCTGGTAGAGAAGAAAAGACTATGGTTAATGTATTGCATCTGATGTGATATTAAACCATAGGTTAATGAATATAATATGATTATATTTATTATTTTTTAATTGGACAATTATAGGATAATTGTGCTGACATTTTCTCCGTAGTTGTGTGATAGTGGGAAGTTTCATTCAGTTTTCGTAACTGAAGAATAAAATAATTTTCTCATGAATTCCTAACATAATTGCCGCATATTCTGCTTAACAGCCCTCATAATTCTAAATAAAAGGCCTAACATGACATGCATTTTCTGCCCGTCATCAGTTGTGCCTGCAAGTTTTCTTAGCAAGATCCAAGTATAAACCCTACTAAGTTGCTTAGTAAGCCCAGGGTCGAACACAGGGACTATGGAAACAGTATGCAACGTTGATTTCTGATGACTTTGCGATGACAAATAAAACAATGCGTTGGTTGGTATATTTGTTTAATGTATAGAATCTATGCGGCAGAATTGAGAAAAGAGTCAATAACAATGAAAGTTATAATGAGTACGCAGGGGAACGGGTTGATAAGGTCTTTAGCTAGCGCTTCCTGAGATTGCGTTCAAGCTATGCGATCATGCTACACACATGCGACAACAATTCATCTTCCAATGCAAATGCGATAGCTCCTAGTTTTAGGACGCACACGATATATGCGATGATGTCTATAGAACGTATTCATAAGTCTCTATTTCTTGCCTATGCGATGATGATTGATGTACATAGATACAAGGTGACCGCATACCATCATGTCCTATCTCTAGGGTGCACGCGATGCGTTAATAGCAAACAGAACTTATTCCTAAGTTTCTATCTCTTGATTATGCGATTCTAATCTGACTCTCCCGAGCCTAGATTCTAATCTGACTTTTCCAAGCCTAGATTCTATCTTTAGACCACCCTCCCGAGTATCTCTAAAGGACGAATGACGCATACATAATACAAGATGATCGCATAAAATGAAGATCTCAGGTTATGCTAGCTAAGTGCTTCTCAACCCATTCGAATATTTAGTTACTCATGCGTAATGTAAAGAGAGTGGACAGATATAGAGATGCAATTTCCATTTTATAAATACGATTAGAATATATAATGACAATGGAAATTAAGGATAGAGAGCCTGGTAGCAATATCTTGCTTCCTAAGGATTTTACACTGAGTTTTCTCTACTCTATCCAAAAGATGTCCTTGCTTCTGCAAAAGTCGGCCCTCTCTCTGTTCTCAACGCTCCCCGGCACTCTTCCGAGTTAACAGGATGATCTCTCGGCATATTCTCCCTTCACTCGCCTCTGCTTTCTAAGTATATAAAATTATAGACTACGACTATCTATGGTGGAAAAGAACTCTGAAGTCTGAATAGCAGAACTGAACTTCTTTAACGAAGGTTGACTTTGGTATTTATAGAGCTTTAGGGTGAAGAGCTTTTTCTCTCAAATGATTGCACTGATGGGATGTCATTAATTCTCTGTCACCGAAAATTTGAATGTACTTGCTACAGTATATCGTTAACGGCTTGTCAACTAAATTCAGATTCGACCGTCATCTGCTTTCTGTCCCATCGTAATTTATTATGTAACACCCTGAATTTTTATTATTTATGTAATTTCAGTCATTTTTATTAATTGAGGGAATTTTTGGAATTTTTGGACTTATGTGTAATTGCGAGAGTTTAATTATTGACGTTGAAATTATTTAATCTGAAAATTAATGGATTGACGTTGAAATTATTTAATTTGGAAATTAATGGATTGACGTTGAAGTTATTTAATTTAGAAATTTATGGATTGACGTTGAAATTATTTAATTTGGAAATTAATGACAGGAATTAATTTCATTTTTGAAGGAAGGGGTGTTTCAATTTAATGGTTTAATCGGAGGAAAGTTATGGAAATTCGACTTTTAATGTCACACAAATTTAATTTGAAATTAATGTCAAGAATTAATTTCATTTTAGAAGGGGGTTATGTCATACAAATTTAATTTGAAATTAATGTCAAGAATTAATTTCATTTTGGAAGAGGTTTATGTCATACAAATTTAATTTGAAATTAATGTCAAGAATTAATTTCATTATGGAAGGGGGTGAGTTAAATTCTTTGTGAATTGAAAATTTTACGGGAGAAAAGGATTAAAAGTTGGAAGCATGGTCTAATTGAAGGAAGAATTTGGAGATTGGAATATTAAGGGTGGTTGTTGCTCAAGCTTCGTTGGGGAATTGAATTCAAAGATTGATTATTGAAGATTGTCGTTTGGATCGATATCTGAATCTAGTATCGAGATAAGTAATCTTACTACTGGAACTATCCTAGTGCCAGTCAATGATAATTATAATTTATTGAGGATATATTGATAGTTTGATGTTTATGTATGCCTTGCTGACATGAGGGTTTAAAAGACTAGTTGCGCATAGAGATGTTTGAATACTAGTATGATTTAAGTATATTATTGTTATTGGAGATCCTGCTGAATCTGAGGATGATAAGATGCATATGTATGTTATAGAGCTATGATGAAGAAATTCATATGTGTGTCATAGAACCATGATGATGAGATGCATATATATGTTATAGAGCTATGATGAAGAAATTTATGTGTATGCTATAGAACCATGATGATGGATGTATATGTATGTTATGAGACTAGGATGACAAGAGGTATATGTACATTGTAGAATCATGATGATGAGATCTATATATATGTTATAGAACCATGTTGTGATACTTGTGATGTTGAGATTGTGATAGTGTCCTCACCGATTAGTTAGATGCTCACCAGATATTGTGTTTCCTTCGGGATTCATCAGATATTATGTTTCCTTCGGGATTCACCAGATTGTGTTTCCTTCGGGATTCACCAGATATTGTATTTCCTTTGGGATTCACCAGATATTGTGTTTCCTTNCGGGATTCACCAGATATTGTATTTCCTTTGGGATTCACCAGATATTGTGTTTCCTTCGGGATTCACCAGATTGTGTTTCCTTCGGGATTCACCAGGGGTTGTGTTTCCTTAAGGATTCACCAGGGGTTGTGTTTCCTTAAGGATTCACCAGGGGTTGTGTTTCCTTTGGGATTCATAGGGGTTGTGTTTTCTTCGGGATTCACCAGAGGTAGTGGGCATACTTAACTACCGTAGGATAGAAATCAATTTTTCATGTATGTATGTGTCCGATGAGGACTAGAGCAATTTATATGTTCCACCAGATATAGGCATCTAGACGACATAGATGTCTGGCCTGACCCCAGTAGTGGGGTTACTTACTGAGTATTTTATACTCATCCTTTCTCATGTTGTTGTTTTAGGTAAAGGTAGAGATGCGCTGGGGATTGACAAGCGGAATCCATGATCGAGCCACTGAGACCAGTTTTATGCTTTCACTCATGAGATTTAGAGTTCTTTTCATGTTTCTCTTAACTTTTAGTTTTGATGTTTAAAACTTATCATTAAGAACCGTTTTTCAGACTTATTTATTATCCTTTATGATTTATGGGTACCCTACTGTTGTTTTAATATTTGAATTTAATGAAAGTCTTTTGAACTTACCTTATTTGATTAGCATTTATTTCGCCATAACAGCCTAGCTTAAGTCCTAGGGGGTCGGGTCATTACATATTAAGCTTTCACCTTGATGCGTCGGCTCTATGCGGCCACCTTCTTGAGCAGATTTTCACGAACGCATATAATCGCATAGCCTTGTGGTCCCAATCTCATAATGCGCTCGGACGCTAAATTCTTTGGATTGCAATTCCACCTTGTGTCAACGCATTTTCTTGCATAAAATACATAAGTTAGCTGCTTTAATGCGATGGACGCATGCAGTGATTTACTAAATTAATCAGTGTATAATGATTGTGCCGACTAAAGAGGATGCGATGATAAAATTATCAAAGTTAAAATGTGATGAGATAGTGCAAAATTTGGAATAGACAAAGTCAAGGAAAGATATAACCCCCAAATTTTCTCTGTTGCCCGCATTATTTGTGATCGCATCCTTCTTTGCAGTGAACTGCTTTCTTTGATTGTGGTGGCAGAATAAACTAGTTGCATCTTTTGTGTAGCTCCTCCGCAATCGTTCACCACGATCGTTGCGAAGAAAACATTGAGAGGGTCAAATAAAAGACAGAGTTAGCGAATATATATATATATATATATATATTGAGTTCGAACACGGAGTAAAAAAAAAAGACAAGTAAATGGTAATAGATATAAAAGAAGGGTAGTGTGAGTTCATTAATCAATGGTAGGAAAAGGATACTCTAAAAGACTCGCGCCCCTGATGATTTTCTGTCACATGACAATGCAGGGACCACTCGATTTTTCTTCATTCAGGATTTCTCAGGTCTATAGAGGTATTTTCCTGATGAAAATCACCTCCACGATATATCTTGACTCTTTGCCCGTTAACCTTGAATGCGCAGGTCCCTTCCTCATTAGTCAATTCGACCGCACCGTGCGGGAATACTTCTTTAATTATAAAGGGTCTGAACCAGCATGACTTTAAATTACTGGGAAAGAGTCATAGTCGCTAATTGAATAATAAGACCTTTTGTTTGACGTGGAGATTCTTCTCGCATAGTTATTTGTCATGCCATCTTTTTGCGCGTTCTTTGTAAATTTTGGCATTCTCATAAGCTTGCGTTCTACATTCATCAAGTTCAACCAACTGAAGTTTCCTTGCTTCTCCCGCGGCCTTTAAGTCGAAATTAAGCTTTTTCACCACCCACATTACTTTATGCTCCAGCTCAAGCGGTAAATAACATGCCTTTCCGAACACCAGCGTATACGGGGACATGCCTATAGGTGTCTTATAAGCGGTCCTGTATGCCCACAAGGTATCGTCCAGCTTCATTGCCCAATCTTTTCATGAAGGTTTTACCACCTTTTCTAATATTAGCTTGATTTCCCTATTGGAAACTTGATAACGGGCAAAAATGCACGTTATCATAGTGCTAAGTTCTTAAACAATGTTGGCTTGCATTGATAAAATGTGTTAGATTGCGTCCAAAAAGCATTAAGTTTATTACATTGCGATCGCATGCGTTCATCGCATAGGAACAATTGATTTTTGTATTTTTATGCAGAATATGTGTTGACGCAAGGCGGAAATTACGATCATAGGAAATCATTGATCGAGCGCAGCATTACCGCAAGGCTTTGCTGTGATTGTGTTCGCAAACATTTGCTCAACAAGGATTGCCGCAACTTGGTCGGTGCAATTTGGTGAACGCATCTAGGTGAAAAGCATAACTAATCGCGATGGGATAGAAAGCTAATGACGGTCGAATCCGAATTAAGTTGACAGCCCCTAACGATAATAAGTACATTCAGCTTTTCGGTGACAAATATTCGGCACATCAATCAGGGAATTAAAGCCATCCCATCTGTGCAATCATAAGAGAGAAGCCACCTTTAATCCTAGAAACTCTATAAATACCGAAGGCAACCTTTAGAAAAGGGGTTCGAAACTTCATAAGTTCGGATCAGTTAGCTCAGCACGTCTTTGTCCATAGTTTTCCTTTTATTTTAAGCTGGAGCAAGAGAAGAGTAAAGACACCGGAGATCGCTCAGGGCAACTCGAGAGAGAACCCTGAGGCGTAGAAGTAGAGAGTGGGCCGACTCTCGTGAGAGTGAGATTATCTTTTAAACACGAGTAGAAAGATAATGTAAAAGCCTGGGAAGCAAGAGATTGCTACCAGGCTCTTTATTCTATTCTTGCATTATTGTTTTGTACTTCATCTTTATATTTATACAATGGAAGTTCTTATTCTACATCTGTTCACTCTCTTAGTACGCATGAGTAGCTAAACTAGTCGAATGGGTAGAGAAGAACTAAGTTAACATGACCTAGTAAGTTCATTGCTTACGATTATCTTGTGTTATGTTGTGCCAAATATCCCTTTAGAGCTACTCGAGAGAGAGTCTAAAGAAAGAACCTAAGACTCGAGAGAGCTAGGTTAGAATCTAGACTCGAGAGAGCAAGATTAGAACTACATAAACAAGAGATAGGGACTTAGAGATAAGCTCTATTTGCCAACCTACATCGCATGCATCCTAGAGATAGGAATGATATTATGTGGTCGCCTTATTTGTGTGTGTGTCATTTTGTCATCGCATAAATAAGAATAGAGGCTTGTGTATAGGTCCTATAGATTTATCACATATATCGCATGCGTTCTAGCCTTAGAAGTCGTGGCATTCACACCAAGAGGTAGTTTACTGTTGTATGCATGTTGCATGATTGTATAGCATAAATGCATCCTAGGAAGTGTTAGCCGAAACTTTTCTCAACCCATTCACCGCATACTCATCGCATCTTCCGTTTTATTAACTCTTTTCAAACTCTGCCGCATTTGTTTATTTTTCATTACTGCAAACAAGAACCTCAACAACTATTGATTTATTTGGTTACTGCAAAGTTTTCCTAAAAATTACCACCGCAACCTATTTTCCTAAGTCCCTGAGTTCGACCCTAGACTTATCAGGAACCCAGTTGGGTTTACACTTGGATTCCACTGAGAAAACTTAAGTGCTCAACGCAATTTCATCATCGCATATCATCCACAATTTCACATCATAAAACCACGCATCAACACTTCAGCTTGACCATTTGTTTGTGGATGGTATGCGGTGGCCACTTTATGGAGGATATTGTATTTGAACAGCAAATTGTTGACGATGTGATTAACAAAGTGGGAGCCTTCATCACTTATTATGGCACGTGGAGTGGCAAAACGAGTGAAAATATTTTTCCTTAAGAACTTGGAGACTACCGCCGCATCGCTTGCAACACACGATACCGCTTCTACCACTTGGAAACGTAGTCGACGACCAATAGAATGTATTTGTGACCATTTGATGGTGGAAATGGTCCCATGAAGTCTACGCCCCAGACGTCAAACAATTCCAATTTTAAGATGATTTTCATGGGCATCACATGCTTCCATGAAATGTTTCCCATGCGTTGGCACCGGTCTCATTTCATCGCATAGTTTCTTACGTCCTTAAATAATGTTGGCCAACAATACCCACTTTGTAGCACCTTTGTTGCTGTGTGTTGGCTTCCAAAGTGTCCTCCATATGGCGAGTCATGGCATTGTTATAATATGCGTTGGTGAACAGCATCTGGTACACATAGGCGCAAAATCTGGTATGATCCCCTCTTATAGAGATTTGGCTCATACCAATAATATGATTTGCATTCATGTTTGAGCCGCCTCCTTTGGTGGGCTGTATAGTCTTCAGGAAATTGTTCGCAAACCAGCAAATTGACCACATCTGCATACCATGGTAATTCTTCAATTTTAAATAACTACTCGTCTGGGAAAGTTGCGTTCCTCTTTGACTGGTTGCGGTCGACTTCTTGATTTTCTAATCTTGACAAATGGTCCACAACCTGGTTCTCCGTCCCGTTGTGATCAATGATTTCCATGTTGAATTCTTGAAGGAGGAGACCCATCAAATTAATCTCGGCTTTGCATCTTTCTTTGTCATCAAATATTTTATCGCCGAGTGGTCAGTGTGAACAATTACTTTAGTTCTCCGCAAATAAGCTCTGAATTTTTCCAACGCAAATATCAACGTGATAACTTGTAGAAATACAAGTTATTTATACTGCTTTATTTAGATATTGCGGCCAAAAGAAAGGAAAGTTGCTCAATTGTATGGAAATTAACTAAGAAATGCAAGAATTATAAATTGTTGTCAATACACCCATTGACACCATTGCGATGGTAGAAAAGAATATTTCAAGTCTATTTTGCAGGAAATCAAGTCATCGTATGCGTTCATGGCTCAAGATAAAAAGGACAATGCATTTACGTCTCATTGCGCCAATCATTCAGAAATGAATAGACGATCAATGCAATGACGGTGCATGCGACAATCGATCAAGAGCTAAGCAATTACCACAATCTCAACTGCATGCGGTAATAAAAAACAACACTGCATGCGGATAAACGATCGAAGATGCAAAAGAGCAACGCAATTGCGGAGGATCCAGACACGTGTACAGCTGACTATTGTACATTTCTGATAGGATTGATCACGTAACAGAAGGAATATTCACTCCACCATTTCCGGAATTGCCATAATAATAAAATGGGGTCCACACTGCAGAGAGTCAAAGCTGGGCCTATAAATAGCCTCTGAAATTTTATTGGAAAATATATTTGATACAGGCATATTTTGATATTTGTATAATGAGGGAGAGACTGGTCTGAAGAGCCTAATCGGGGAAGATCTGAGAAGGCCGAGAGTCTCAGGGAAAATCCTTTCAAACCCCACCGTTGAAGCTCTGTACCAAGGTCACTTCTACCGAACGAGCAAGCCTAAGAGGGAAGCTCTTCTCTACATTCAGTCCATCCGCCGGCAAGCACATCCACTGTTCAGATCTGTGTCAACACGTTGGCACTTTTCTGTATTTGTTTCTATCTCTTTATCATCAATTGTATTCATCTTCTTAGTCTATCATTCGCACCATGTATCAGACGCTAAATATTAGTATTGAATGTCATGATCATTTTCATCTCCATCTTTCTGTCTATTTCCGTTCCTCCATTAATCGCTTTCTCCATGATGTTTTCTTAATCCCTTGGTAATTAGAATGAATCTAACAAGTAAATTAATCTTTTCTAAAGAAATGAATATGTTTAGTTAAAGCATGCTAGACGGCATCTTCACTTGTGAGAGCAGAAGTGAAGATGCCATTCCTTCTGTCGAGAGAAGGTTGGAAGAATACATTAGCTAAAGCGAGAAGTACTTCCAGAGATGGAAGCAACCTTGCGTTCATTACGTTCATCCCTGTTTCACCACAGAGATGTGAGAACACGATCGATCACCAAGAGGTGTACGCCAAGGGAAAACGGAACCGAAGTTATGTCTTTAACGCAATTAATAACTTGCGATGTTCATACTAGTTATCTTTTCTACTTCTGTTTCATATATAAAGACTTGCCGTTGCATAACAAGACCCTTTGTATAATCTTCACAGTCAGTCTCAAACTCAGTATCATGTATCAGTATCCTGTATCTTGTATCATAATAGCTTAGGTTTACTTTTATCGCACTTTGTTTTATTACTGCAACTTTACTTTACCGTAATTTTAAATACTTGTACACACACACTCTTTTTATTAATTGAAAAATCCCCGATCGCATATATCACGAACGTAACACATTAACTACACAATCCCTGTGTTCGACCGCGGATCACTCCGAGAAACTTGCGATGAAATTATACTTGGTTTCAATGTAAGGAAACTTGTGACAATGCATAGCATACTACAAGCATTTCATTAATAATGCATACATCTAGAAGTAGTAACATATATCCACATGCTTAAAGACTAAAAATCGTTATGTGATAAAGTACATAAGATTACATTCTACGTTACACACCGCAAGCAATTCTTTTTCTATGGTCGTGTAATTTGTTTGAGCAGGATTCAAGGTTTTACTTGCATATGCGATGAGGTGTAGCATTGTTTTCTTCTTTTGCACCATTACTACTCCCATCACATAACTTCTTGCGTCGCACATTAATTCAAAGGGCTGTGTCTAGTTCGATGCAGTTAACACAGGTGCGGCTGTTAATGCGTTCTTTAGTATCTTGAATGCATTGAGGCATTGGTCATCAAAGTCAAACGCTCTTTCTACCTCTAGCAATGCACTCAATGGTCGTGCAATCTTTGAAAAGTCTTTCACAAAACGTCTATAAAAGATAGCATGTCCTAAGAAGCTCCTGACAGCCTTCACATTCGCTAGAGGTGGAAGCTTTTCAATCGCCTCAATCTTCACCTTGTCCACCTCCAGCCCATCCTTGGAGACTTTGTGCCCCAGCACAATACCTTCCTTCACCATGAAGTGGCATTTCTCCCAGTTTAGCACAAGGTTTGTCTCTTTACATCTTTTCAATATCTTCTCCAGATTGTTGAGATAGACTTCGTATGTTTGCCCATACACCGAGAAGTCATCCATGAAAATTTCTACAAAATCTTCAAGATATTCAAAAAAGATGGCCATCATACACCTCTGGAAAGTGTTCGACGCATTGCATAGGCTGAACGGCATGTGTCGAAACGCAAATGTTCTATAGGGGCAGGTGAATGTGGTTTTCTCTTGATCTTCAAGAGCAATCATGATTTGGTTATAGCCGGCATATCCATCCAAGAAGCAGTAATAATCATTTTCTGCTAGGCGGTTTAGCATTTGGTCGATAAAAGGCAAAGAGAAATGATCCTTCTTTGTCGCTATATTGAGTTTGCGGTAGTCCATGCAAATCCGCCAGCTAGTGACAGTCCTCAATGGTATCAATTTTTTATTCGTGTTTGGGACTACCGTCATCTTTCCTTTCTTTGGTACACATTGCACGGGGCTAACCCACGTGCTGTCGACGATTGGATAGATAATCCCTGCGTCCAACCATTTAATTATTTCCTTCTTCATGACCTCCTTCATCACAAGGTTGAGTCTGCGTTGATGTTCGATCGATCCTTTCTGATTGTCCTCTAGAAGAATCATGTGCATGCAATATGCGGGGCTAATTCCTCTAATGTCTGCTGGCATCCAACAAATTACTTTTATGTGCTTTTTCAGGATGCTTAGCAATGCATTCTCTTGATCTTCATTAATTGCAGAGGAAATTATTACAGGTAGCATTTCATTCTGCCCTAGAAACGCATACTTCAGGTGGTTTGGGAGGGCTTTCAGCTCTACAGTCGGTGGTTGTTCCAAGGATGGTTTTGGTATTTTTCTTTCTTCATTCATTTTCAGCTTGTCTTCTTCATTGTATGCGATCATCTTGTCTTCTTTGGTTGTTATTTCTATGATCCTATTGCAGGCTACTATGGATGGGTCGCATCCCCATCTTCATTTTCATCTTCAGACTTTTCTTCTTCATTCAAACTTGGTTCATCGTCAGATTCAGCGAGGTCTTCTTCTTCTGGGTATTTCATGGCTTCGATAATATCAAACCTGAGCTTCTGTTCATTAACGCTTAGTATGATCTCTCCTTTGTACACATCAATCTGAGCGTGACCAATGGATACAAATGGTCGCCCTAGTATGATGGGTACATCTTTGTCTGCTTCATAATCCAGAATGATGAAGTCTGCCGATAATATAAATTTGTCAATCGTGACTAAGACATCTTTCACCTTCCCTTCTGGCTGCACAAGGGACCTGTCACCTAACTGGAGAGTCACCTACATGGGCACCAGCTGCCCCATATTTAGCTACTTAAAGATTGAAAAGGGCATCAAGTTGATGCTGGCCCCTAGATCGCAAAGCGCTAGACCAATGTATAACCCTCCAATCGAGCAGGGTATTATGAAACTTCCAAAGTCGCACATTTTTTGTGGAATTATGGATTTTGAACTTTGCGTTAGTGCCACTGTTGCGAACTTACCAGTGTTTCTCTTCTTCGTCACCATGTCCTTCAGAAACTTCGCATACTTCGGCATCTGTTCAATTGCTTAAGTGAAAGGAATGTTAATATGCAACTATTTTAGCATGTCTATGAAGCGTTGATACTGCACTTCATCATTTTTCTTCTTTTTCAGTCTCTGGGCGAATGGTGGCAGCTGTATTTTCACGATTCCCTGTTCTTTCAGCTTTGAAGTGGATGCAATCTCTGGTTCCATTGCCTCTTTTTCTTCTGTTTCTTCTGTTTCTTCTTGAGTCAACGGGGTCTGTGGTTCCATCACAATTGGAGCAGTTCGGCTCGACTCCTTCTTCTCCTCCGCCACAGTCTTTCCGCTTCGCAACGTCACAACTTGACATTGCTTCTTTCTCGTACCCCATGGGTTGCGCGGGAGTTCTGTTGAACTCGGTAGTGCCCCTTGCGGTCTATTCTTGAGTTCACCCGCAATCTGTCCTATCTCTGTCTCTTATACACATCTAGATGTGTATAAGAGACAGGCTCTATTGAACTCGGTAGTGCCCCTTGCGGTCTATTCTTGAGTTCACCCTCAATCTGTCCTATCTGAATTTCAAGATTGTGGATGGATGTTGCTTGATTCTGAAGCAATGTTTCATTCTTTTCAATATATTGCTTCAGTAAACTCTCCAAAGAAGAATATTGTGGCGCCTGTGAATTGCTGGCTTGGTTTTGTGTTTGACCATTTGTTTGCGGGAAAAATCCTGCTAGCCCTTCTTTTTGCGCCATTGGTTGAAAATTTTGTTGTTGATTTTTCCACACGAAGTTAAGGTGGTTTCTCCACCCAAGGTTGTACGTATTAGAAAAGGGATTATTCTTCACAAAATAGACAGACTATGGGTTTCTCGGACACTTTTCCATTGGATGGCCTTCACCGCAAGTAGCACAACTTGCGCTCGTTTGGTTGATTGCGTTGACTTGCCCACTATGCATTCCTGGGCTGCTGATTGCGATTCCTTGTATCAAATTCATCATCGCAGTCATATGGTTCTGTAGGGATGCGATGGCGCCATTATTTACATCACTGTCCTTAATTCTTAATATTTGATTGCTTTCCCTCCAATCTTCATGATTCTTGGAAATGCGATCAAGGATATTCTTAGCCTCATTGTAAGTTATATCAAGCAGACCTCCAGCTGCTGCTGCATTGGCAGCCGTCTGTGATGCAGGGTTCAATCCGTGGTAGAAAATTTCCATCTGTAAACAATCTGGTAAGCCGTTATACGGGCAATCTTTTTCCAACCTCTTAAACCTTGCCCAGGCATCACTGAGTGATTCATCAATATCCTATTCAAAATTAGTCATCAACTTCCTCTTTCTGGCGTTCTCCGTCGAGGGGAAGTACTTGTTCATGAACTTCTCAACTATCTGTTCCCATGATGTAATCTCCCCTAGTTCGAGAGAATACGTCCATTTCCGTGCCTAGTTACACAATGAAAATGGGAACAGTGTTAGTCGAACCTCTTCAATGGAGATGTTTGGGAACACAAACGTATTGCAGATTTCAATGAAACTCCAGAGGTTTGCATGCGGATCCTCGCCATGCCTACCGCCAAACTATCCGGCAGTTTGAATCATCTACAGCATCACCAGTTTCATTTTGAACCTCGATCCGTCAAGAGTTGGCCTCATGATTCTTGGTGAGAAATCATAGAGGTTGGGTGACGCATAGTCTCGAATGGGCCTATCGGTCGTTCGCCAATCTTTTTGATATAATAGTAAGGCATCCTCCGGATAATTCAAATCATGATGGGGTTCTCCATGATATTATTTGCATTTGGTGCTCTATCTTCTGGTTGCTCCGCCACGTTTGAATCTTTCTCTTGTTGTTGTTGTTATTGGCGGCTGTATCTTCTTCTTCTTCGGAAAGTTCTCTCAATCTCTGGGTCATAAATGGGCTCAGGATTTTGTCCTTCAATCATACGATGCCCACTTCTTCCCTTACCTAAGGAGAGGCAGTGCACAGGGAAGGAGAGTTTGCAAAGAAACTCAAAAAGTTACTATTAGCATAATGTATTGCCGTAGTCCCCGGCAACGGTGCCAAAACTTGATGCATGGTTAATGCGATGAAATAATGGTGTATAATGCGATGGTGGAGTATGCGTTGTTGGTGACTAAAATTAGTGAACACAATATGCGATGCATGTCTTAGGTTATGCGTTTGTTCTCATACACCGGTGGTCATGCGTTAGAATGAAAATATGCGTTACTCTTATATGCGATGACCATGCATTCCTATCACAAGTTTTGTTGTGCTCACGCCAAGTATAACGCGAACGCAAGTTTCTTGGGTGATCTGAGGTCAAACTCAGGAACTTGTAGCTAAATGCTATGCGGTAATGTGTATGCGGTAGATGAATAAAAGAATGATGGGTGTTTTAAGCTACAAACTACTCCTACTCCTAACTAACAGACAAAGCATTGGAAGTATGAATAAGAGGTAGAGACACGACAACTGTAGACGCGTAGTAAAATGCATGGAAAATAGATAAAATGTGAGGATGTCTTCATCGCAACCCTAAGCTTGACCACAAGGGCAACCTCAGCCAACACAAGCTATGCGATCATGCTACACACACTTGCCCCTAACTCTAGGACGCATGCGATGTATATGCGAAGTGTCGAGACCTTATCCTAGTCTCTATTCCTTGCTCATGTGCTCCCACACATAAACAAGATGACCGAACCACCGTATCCTACTTCTTGGACGCATGCAATATCCTCTCCGATAGGGTGCATACGCTGTTAATAGCAAACAGAGCTTATTCCTAAGTTTTCATCTTGCTAATGTGTTCCAATCCGCTCTCTTCGAGTCTTAGATTGGTTTTTTAGACTACTCTTCCAAGTATTCCTAAATGGATGAATGATGCGCTCATAAGACAAAAGTATATCGCATAAACCTGGCTGACGTAAGATTAATTCCTATCTCTAGTGAATACTTGCTTATATTGCTTAATGCAACCAACCACTTACCCTCCCGGGTAGTTAGTGTTGTCTGACTTTACTTCCGGATAACTCATTTTCTCATGAATTCCTTATATTATTGTCGATATTCTGCTTAACAACCCTCATAATTCTAATAAAAGGCCTAAGATAACGTGCATCTCTGCTCGTCATCACACCCCTAGAATCATGCTTGTCTTCAAAGCATGAGTTATACTCTCAGAAATTCTTAACTCACCTCTGGCTTTCCTTTGCGATGACGAGGCTCTCAGAATTAAATTTACTCATACCTCTAACCATGGCCCCACGCTCTCCTTCACTTTGGCTACTTCTTCAAAAAGATCTTTTTTCTAAGTTAGATCCGGCAAAACTTTGTCAAAAAAATTTTATTCATTCCTCGCAACTTTGCGTTTAGCTTTTGAGAATGCGTTCGTTAAAACAATTCAAAACTTTGTGGATACTTATTCGAATTTGGCGTTGAACCTGGTTACACTCTTCATTTTGGCTTACCCCACGTGTGTCATCGCGGGCATCCAACTTCGGTTGCATTCCATATTCAACTGAACTCTTGTCTTGCTTGATTTGGCTTGTGCTCGACAGAGGAGTTGCGCTTATGCGTTGATCCTGGTACTTACTTTCGTTTTGGCTTGCCTCTACAGTGTTGTCATGCAGACATCCAACTACGGGTAAGTGCCTTTTAACAACTTAAACTCTTATCAACATGGGTTTCCCCATTGCGTGACATTGGAGTTGTTATTCTCAATATATATATATATATATATATTATTTATTTATTGAAGAAATTGATCACCAATTATAATGAACGCAATTTCTTTGGGATCTCTGCCCACCCCTAAGCTAGAGAGTGTGCAGACGTTCCCACCACAAAGCTAAAAAAAAAATCAACACCAGGAAATGCGGGTAACAAATGTTTGAGAAAGGGTTTGCACAAAAATAAACTTAAGACTCCAAAATTGAGAAGCTATTAAAAGTAAGCGTGAACCTTGCATGCTTAGTTAGCGGATGCGGTGAATTATACGTACCATCATAGATGCATCATAAAGGACATAATCGGACAAGGAGAATTTCAAAAGGATAATGAATAAAGGATAATAAGAAAGGACCTTCGGCGGAATAACAATATGCGATCATGCGTTGGAATCACGCGATCGAAGTCATGTCGTTGAAGGATGGAGGAATTCTTCCGTTGTAACTGCGCACACGAGGAGAATTATTATCGCACCTACAAGGATGGGAAC
>NC_052352.1:9449463-9456277 GCF_009727055.1 Benincasa hispida | reverse complement strand
ACGCATCGCCTACACTTCAATACTGGTTGCAACTTGGTCACACAATCTGCAATACTCCCGAGATAAAAAGGTTGCCTGGAAAAACACAAAACTCAACAAATAATTAGCTGCCAAGTCCCCGTCAATGGCGCCAAAAACTTGGTGACTAAAATTAGTGAATGCATGTCTTAGGTTATGTGTTAGTTCTCTGCGTCGGTGGTCATGCGTTAGAATGAAAATATGTGTTACTCTTATATGCGATGACCATGCGTTCCTGTCACAAGTTTTCTTGTGCTCACACCAAGTATAACGTGAACACAAGTTTCTCGGGTGATTTGAGGTCAAACTCAGGGACTTATAGCTAAATGCTATGCGATAATGTGTATGCGGTGGATGAATAAAAGAATGATGGGGGGTTTAAGCTACAAACTACTCCTACTCTTAACTAACAGACAAAGCATTGGAAGTATGAATAAGAGGTAGAGACACGGCAACTGTAGACATGTAGTAAAATGCATGGAAAATAGATTAAATGTGAGGATGTCTTCATCGCAACCCTAAGCTTGACCACAAGGGCAACCTCAGCCAACACAAGCTATGTGATCATGCTACACACACTTGCCCCTAACTCTAGGACGCATGCGATGAATATGCGAAGTGTCGAGAGGCCTTATTCCTAAGTCTCTATTCCTGCTCATGTGCTCCCACACATAAACAAGATGACCGCATACCACCGTATCCTACTTCTTGGATGCATGCAATATCCTCTCCATAGGGTGCATACGCTGTGTAATAGAAAACAGAGCTTATTCCTAAGTTTCCCATTCATGCTTATGCGTTTCAATCCGCTCTCTCGAGTCTTAGATTTGGTTTTTAGACTACTCTCCCAAGTATTCCTAAATGATGAATGATGCGCTCATAAGACAAAGTAATCGTATAAACCTGGCTGACATAAGATTATTCCTATCTCTAGTGAATACTTTCTTACATTGCTTAATGCGACCAACCACTTACCCTCCCGGGCAGTTAGTTGTTGTTGACTTTACTCATAGACAAGCGTTGCGTCCGCCTATAGACAGGCCTTGCTACAGCTTCACACTAAGCAAATAAGGTTTTCTCACAATATTCACGCAACGTACACCTCCCGGTGGTTTGCTATATGCTTCATATTCCTATGCCGCATGATTAAGTATGCGATACTCTAGCAATCTCACTAAGTGATGCAATGAAAGTTAAGGATGCTAAGAAAAGAAAGATGAAGATGGAATCGAAGGAAACATAGAAATGCATTGATCACAAAATGTATTAATTTCTTAAGCCAAAATGTAATACAATACAATATAAGAAAAGAAGAGAAATGGAGAAGGCTAGCTGGAAGCAATGTCTTGCTTCCAGCAAATGTATGTCAAGGCTGTCGGTAGTGCCATGGAAGGGCAGTGAAGCTGACTCTCTCGAGATCTAACTCTAGCGAAGGCTCCAGTCGTCACTCGAAATGGATGAAGGAGATGAAGAACACTCAAACTTTCTTCTAACGCTTGGGTCTGGATCACAAGGATCCACCCGAAGGTAGAAACTTGGATAAAATGAAATTCTGCTCATCGGCTTTTATTTATAGAGTTGGATCGTCGACAGAATTAATGGACCTGCTTTGATTCTGACATTCGCGGTGCATTGGTCCTTTTCTGAATCGCTGCTGTTAACGGTGTGGTTGGTGAAATGTTAACGTCATCTTTTGATTCTCCCGAGGTATGTGTTAATGTTTCTATTCCACCAACCATGCGGTAATCCCGCTATTATGGTTATCATCGTGTAGCCGCAATCTTGCAATGGCCGCATTCACTTAATTACTGCAACTTCTACGTGATGACTGCAATCGTTTGACGATCGCAACTCCTATGCGATGGACGCATGCAGTTGATTACCACAACACCCATGCATTGAACGTATGCGTTCGCCTTTGCGATGGAGAAATTCTCTGCATGCGGTCGTCTATGCGATAGCTCAGCTTCCGTGTATGCGTCTGATTCCTGCGTTAGCTACAAAGATAGACAATTGAATGCATAATAATGCATAATAGTGGGTTAGCCGAGATTCTTGATGTTGAACGACGAAAACTCATTTTCTCATGAATTCCAAACATAATTGCCGCATATTCTGCTTAACAACTCTCATAATTCTAAATAAAAGGCATAACATGACATGCATTTTTGCCCTTCATCAATTGTGCATGCAAGTTTTCTTAGCAAGATCCAAGTATAAACCCTATTAAGTTGCCTGGTAAGCACAGGGTCGAACACAGGGACTATGGAAACAGTATACGATGTTGATTTCTGATGACTTTGCGATGACAAATAAAACAATGTGTTGGTTGGTATATTTGTTAAATGTATAGATTCTATGTGGCAGAATTGAGAAAAGAGTCAATAAAAACGAAAGTTATAATGAGTACGCAGGGGAACGGGTTGAGAAGGTCTTTAGCTAGTGCTTCTTGAGATTGCGTTCAAGCTATGCGATCATACTACACATATGTGACAACAATTCATCTTCCAATGCAAATGTGATAGCTCCTAGTTTTAAGACGCATGCGATATATGCGATGATGTCTATAGAACTTATTCCTAAGTCTCTATTTCTTGCCAATGCAATGATGATTGATGCACATAGATACAAGGTGACCGCATACCATCATGTCCTATCTCTAGGGTGCATGTGATGTATTAATAGCAAACAGAACTTATTCCTAAGTTTCTATCTCTTGATTATGCGGTTCTAATTTGACTCTCCCGAGCCTAGATTCTAATCTGACTTTTTCAAGCCTAGATTCTATCCTTAGATCACCCTCCCGAGTATCTTTAATGGTTGAATGACGCTTACATAATACAAGATGATCACATAAAGTGAAGATCTCAGGTTATGCTAGCTAAGTGCTTCTCAACCCATTCGACAGTAAAGTTACTCATGCGTAATGTAAAGAGAGTGGACAGATATAGAGATGCAATTTCTATTTTATAAATACGATCAGAATACATAATGACAATGGAAAGTAAGGATAGAAAGCCTGGTAGCAATATCTTGCTTCCTAAGGCTTTTACACTGAGTTTTCTCTACTCTGCCCAAAAGATGTCCTTGCTTCCATAAGAGTCGGCCTTCTCTCTGTTCTCAACGCTCCCCGGTACTCTTTTGAGTTAACAGGACAATCTCTCGACGTATTTTCCCTTCACTCGCCTCCGTTTTCTAAGTATATAAAATTACAGACTACAGCTATCTATGGTGGAAAAGAACTCTAAAGTCTGAATAGCGGAATCGAACTCCTTTAAGGAAGGTGGCCTTCGATATTTATAGAGCTTCAGGGTGAAAAGCTTTTTCTCTCAAATGATTGCACTAATTCTCTGTTTGATGCGCCGAATAATTGTCATCGAAAAGTTGAGTGTACTTGCTACAGTGTGTCGTTAACGACTTGTCAACTAAATTCGGATTCCACCGTCATCAGCTTTCTGTCCCATCGTGATTTTAACCTTTCACCTTGATGCGCCGGCTCTATGCGGCTAACTTCTTGAGTAAATCCAACAAAGCTCATACCTCCTGGATTCTCACACCAAAAATATTGAGGGTTTGATCCTCCCCATTCAAATGGTATTCATGTGGAGTCCGTACGTGGGTAGACGACAGGTGATTTGGTGGACGATTACTTGGACATTCCAACGAGAGCGAGAGGAGTAATCCGTTGGACAAGAGCGAGTTTTTGGTGAAGAAGAGTATTTAAACTGGTACGTTTCTTGCTCTCTTGTTGTTTAAGTTTCAAAGCATACCGGCAATTTATTGTTAAATGCATATCTATTCTGTTAGAATGTAAATGTGGTAATTCTGTCACAATGAGTTTGGAAGGATCCGCTTCCACTAAGAGATACTTTTATATAAGAGTTCCTTCAATTGGTATCAAAGCCAGGTTATGATATTCCAAATTTATTGATGCAAAGAATTTCATTTACTTTCTCGGTGGGTAAACGCATGTCTACTCTCTGTTTAAGCGTTAAATAGTTTGTGGATGTGGGATTAATGGAGTTTCTGGGATGAAGCCTCTGGATTGTTTAAATTCTTTTACATTTGAAGTTAATTGTAAGGGCCCCTATGTTTTTGGGCATATTAACTGCTATCGAGTCTGTTAGTTCAAAGTTGTTTGAGTCTATGAGTCGTTCATGAAGAATCTTCAAGGCAAGGGTTGTTGTTCTTCGAGGATGAAAACGAACAAGCGTTGGTTGGGTCGTATAAATGATGGGGTGGATGATCATTGAGTATCGGATACTCAGGAGCTGGTTGACGCACGTGCACTAGACGATTGTGTAGCTCAGCAAGCTTCATCGCTTAGTTCCTGACTATACGATCATAGAGTAAATCGTTTACTTATCACTTGTTAAGTGATCATCTAAACAATCGGGCTTCGCAGCTACGTTGTCGTTTAAATGATCGTTTAGAACACGTGTGTTTATTTTCCTGTGAACTCGTATGTTTATTGTCTTGTGCGCTAAATGATTGGGTACCCCATGTTTCATCGCATAGTTATTGGTACTCGATCGTAGCTAAACGATCATATACCTGGCTATGTTTACTAAACGATGGGAGCTTCGCTCATGCGGTTCGAGACTCGGTTCACTTGTGAACCGGTTTGCTCGATGGAAAATGTAATAGATAGAGTTTTTACTTCCGATTTTTTAGGTGGTAAATCCCGGTCCATTAATCCTTTGTGAATGTACATAGGATGTATGTTTATTTATATGTCATATGATATGCTATATAGAAGAAATCCCACCTTAGGTTATGCATTGGTCATGCATCATCTCTTTATTGTAAGTGTTATGATTTAGAGAAGCATGATTTAAATTACGTAAGAGCATGCTCATGTATCATATAATATAAGAGTTATATTTATGCATGCATAAAGCATAGACATACATATGCATGCACAAAGCATAGACATGCATCATCTTTATATTATAAGTGTTATAGTATAAGGGTGTATGGAGCATGTGTGCTTGGTTCTTTACTTGTATATAAAAGTTATGTATAGTGATGAACGAACATTGCATGAAGTATGACACATAGGTTACATTTATAAGCGTTATAAATACCTAGTTATGTGGCAATGTGGTTTTAGTTGTTTCTTTTATAATGGTTATAAGGAAATTAGAACTAAAATCTATAAAAAGGATATGCATGCAAACTCAGGTTTGAATCATGGTTTTAAAAGTGTTTTAAAACTTGGTGGAGATGGACCTAAGATCACAGTTCTAATATGATTAGTAACCTTAGGCTTTAATCTTTTAATCAGTTTAATATGATTAAATTGATTAATAAAAGGTTAAAGTGTAGAAAATCTATATATAAGACCTTTTGTCTAAGGCGGGTTTTGTCTAGGCTGGGGTATTTAAGGTGATGGAAACAGAACACCCCTACCTGAGGACCTACCTGGAAAGGTGAATTAGATAGATTTGATGCATGCATGCAAGATTGAGGACAGTCCATTAAAGAGTTTAGTGTGACTACTTGAACTTGTTTAATTTCAAAGACAAAAAATTTTTGAGCTGATTAAATGGGCTTAGATTAAAATCAGTAGCCGAATTGTTTAAGTTAAGGAACCCCAAGGTAGAACATTCACCGGGAGGTACTTGGGGTATCTGATGCTTCATTTAAACTTCTCGCGTTTTTCCCACTTATTGTCCACAACGTGAGATCTATCATCAGCCTCATGGCACCCTGAAAGTGTCCCCCTAAAGGATGGTGTTTGGGTAGGTCAATATTAAGATGGATGGAGAGAATGTTCGTAGTAAGTAGGAGCAGGATGTGCGACAACATATCCCACAGTCTCCCTCGCTAGGTTGAATAAAGTTTTTGTGCATCGTCTCGAGGCACCCTGGGAGTATCCCCCTATAGGATGGCAATTTTGCACGTTTCTTTATTTGATCTTAGCCACTACGTACTCGACCTCCATCATGGAGTCGGCAATGCATCCCTGCTTAGTGCTTTGCCATACTATTGCTCCTCCGTTAAGAGTAAAAACTGACTTTGAAGTGGACTTCCGAGAGTCCTTATCAATATGAAAGTCAGAATCTGTGTATCCAGTAAGGATCAAATCCCTAGTTCCATACACGAGCATGTAGTCCTCGTTCTCCAAAGATACTTGAGGATGTTCTTAACTGCGATCTCGTGACCCTGACCAGGGTTAAACTGATACCTACTAATTATTCCCACTGAAAAATTGAGCCTCTCCCAAATCTTTCATTTGGAATTGGGTCGTTAGCCAGTTCGTAACTGTAGTCAGTAGACCTACATCATTCCCAATGAGTAGGATATCGTCTACATACAATACTAAGAAAACTACTGAACCGTTGACGATTTTCTTGTAGACACAAGGCTTATCAATGTTTTGGTCAAAGCCGTACGATTTGATTGCAGTATCAAACTGAATATTCTAAGATCGAGACGCCTATTTCAGCCCATAAATGGACCGATTCAATTTGCAAACTTTTTACTCTTGACCTTGGGCAATGAATCCTCGAACTGCACCATATAAATGGTCTCCTTAAGATTTCCATTCAGAAAGGTCGTCTTGATGTCCATTTACCAAATCTCATAATCATAATAAGCAACAATGGACAGGAGGATGCGTATCGACTTCAACATGGCAACAGGCGAGAAAGTCTCCTCATAGTCGACTCTCTCCTGGATATAAACCTTTGTCACAAGTCGAGCCTTGAAGGTTTACACCTTCCCATCGCACCCCGTTTCCTCTTATAGATCCATTTGCATCCTATAGGTCTTACCCATCAGGCTGATCTAC
>NC_052352.1:9299969-9445171 GCF_009727055.1 Benincasa hispida | reverse complement strand
TGTGAAGCTACTAAGGAGGTCATTTGGCTCAGGAAGTTCCTGAAGCTGAAAGTTGTTTCAGATATGTCTAGGCCCATCACCCTCTATTGTGACAATAGTAGTTTTGTGGTGAACTCCAAGGTGCCCAAGAGTCACAGGTGTAGCAAACACAGAGAGCGGAAGTATCATCTGATCCATGAGATAGTGATTGAGGGGACGTGATAGTCACGAAGATCACTTCAGAGCACAACGTTGTTGACTCGCTTACGAAGGTTCTCACGACTACAGTGTTTGAGGGTCACCTTCAGAGCATAGGTCTATGGGACCGCCCGCGGCTGGACTAGCGCAAGTAGGAGATATTTTTGTACTGGGCCTTAGTGCCCTAGTTTATTGTTTTGTACTAATTGTATGTACACCCCACTCCCTTTAGGACAAGTGAGAGATTGTTGGGGATGATGCCCTAAACTCTCGTGTTCTGTAGTTTGTAAACACATTTTAAACAAACGCTTGTGATGTATAATATATGATATTTTCATCACTTTTGTCTATGAACATTGGATGTTTTATTTGCTTTACCACAAACCAATAAACTAATATCCCTGGTTGTCATTTGTAACTTAAGCATGTATGTGGAGACATACAAGTGAGTTGGGAACTTCTACTTTTGAGGGCGGTTCTTTGATTTGCATGGTTGTGAGTGGCCAGATCTCCGACTCAAACCTAACACTTTGGGGATTCGTATGGTTTGGGAGCTAGGAACTCAGCTACACAAGATGGAATTCACTCCATCCCCAAAGCAGGGGTAAGTAGATAGATTGCTCCTTTAAGGGCTGATCCCGAGGATTGAACGATGTGGCACCACACACCTTATCATGGCCCGAGAGATGTCTACACATAGTAGGACTATGTTGTATTGTTCATTAAAGAGATAAGTGGTACTTAAGGAGTTAGATGTAACTATAGGGGCAAAATGATAAATTGGCCTAGCTGTACTTACGAACATCTATGAAGGGTTATCATACTGTTGATTGGTTATATCTGATGGAAACAAAAATATATCTGTGGTGAGAAGAGTTCAGCTATAGATCTTTAGTGGAATGCCTAACAGTTAACGAATGGTGGATCTCGTGGTTAAAGAGTTTAGTCAGCTATTCACATACTGTTGGAGTTTCGAGCAATAGGTTTATAAAGTCCTCTTGGTAGCTCAATGGATTCAAGTTGAGAATCGGTTTTTAGGTAAGTTTGAAATGTTCAAATTGAAAAGAGGGAGTTCGATTATATATGATATGATTGAACTGGTCAATTGTATTTGATATGATTGAAATTATGTATGAGATACATTATTTGGAGGAAAATGATATAAATATGATTCATATCTAGTAGAGGAGAAAAGACTATGGTTAATATATTGCATATGATGTGATATTAAACCATAAGTTAATGAATATAATACGATTATATTTATTACTTTTTAATTGGACAATTATAGGATAATTATGCCGACATTTTCTCCATAACCGTGTGATAGTGGGAGGTTTCATTCAGTTTTCATAACTGAAGAATAAAATAAAAATTTGTTTTCATTTTTTTAAGTGATCAGAGAATTTGCTCACTAGTTATATACTGCCTATCGCATAGCAAACCGAGAACCTACACAATAGCTCAACGTTTCTACACGATCGTATACACGTGCGCCTCTTTCTAAACGATCGCGTAGGATTTGCTAAACAATTGTCTAGCTTTTTCCTAAACGATCACGCGCTCGAGCATTTACTAAACGATCGTCTATACGATCACGGCTTATTTGCTAAACGATCGTGTACTTCTTCTAAACAATCAAGCATCGTCTATACGATAGACATCAGCCTTCTCCCACTTGTTTGGTCGTGGTATATGATCTTCCTTTCCTCCTTCCCTCTACCAAATCCAACAGAGCCCACAACTCCTGGATTCTCACACCGAGAATACTGAGGATTCTAAGTGGTGATGTCCTCCCCGTTCCTATGGTGTTCGTGTAGAGTCCATTCGTGGGTAGACGATGGGTGATTTGGTGGACGATTACTTGGACGTTCCAGCGAGAGCAAGAAGAGCAGTCCGTTGGACGAGAGCGAGTTTTTGGTGAAGAAGAGTTTTTCAACTAGTACGTTTCTTGCTCTCTTGTTGTTTAAGTTTCAAAGCATGTCGGTAATTTGTTGTTAAATGCATATCTATTCTGTTAGAATGTAAATGTGGTAATTCTATCACAATGAGTTTGGAACGATCCACTTCCGCTCAAAGGTACTCTTGTATAAGAGTTCCTTCACAAGCATCACCCAGTAAAAAGTTTCAAGAGCTAGGGATAAACAAGCACCTTATGGCAAAATAAAAATACTACTAGTCAGGGATAAACAAACGTCATCACAACAAAAATGCTAGGGGCTAGAGATAAACAAGTACCACCCAACTAAAAATGTCATTCATGAAAATGAGTATGCATGTAATTTTAGGAGAGAAGGAAAGTTTGAGAAGGAGAGTTTTTTTTGGAAATTTTTTCAGAGTCACACGGAGAAAAGGAACAGAGAGATTACAGAGAAGAAGCTCTGCCTCACTGTGAAGAACAACTAAAATGACCAAAAATAGATCTCACCTAAAAGAAAACCACCAACACGTAGAGAGATAAAAGATATTAGAGGGAAGGAGTTAGAAATAACTCCCCCCATTTTAAATTTAAAAAATTTAAAATAAAAATTAAATTAGATTAACTAAAACTAACTTCATTTTGTTTTAAAAATATAATTATACATTAACTAACTTAACATATAATATATATTTACTATATATTATATCCAATATAACATATAACCTATAATTCATATTATATCAAATGCAATATAATCTATAGTTTTTAATTCTCTCATCAATCCATGACATTTAATATAAATCTCATTTATATTAAACTTAATTATATGAATCCAATTCACATAATTAATATTTGAACTATATTCAAATATTTATTTCCTCTCAAATAATGTATCAAATACATTATAGTAATTATATCAAATATAATTAAATTAAATTAATTATATCACATATAACTAATTCCTTCAAAGTGGATTGCTTGAATTTTCTAGAAAGTAGGTGATTATAAGACATTTAAACACACAACATCATACTAAAAATCTTAAGTTTTTTCTCTCCATCTTTGGTCTCTCATTTTCTCTTCTCTTTCTCTCTTTTACTTCTACAATCTCCTTACTTTTTTTCCTTATTTTTATAAGGAAAAAAATCTATATTCTCTAAAGTTTATCACTATTTTACCATCCATTTTCATTTCCCTCTTTAAATTCATGGTTTTTTTTCTTTTCATACTATTCAAGCTTCATAGCAACTTAAGAAAAAAAAAGGTTGAGTTTGAAAAAGAGGAAAAACCATGGCGTTATCTCTACGTGATAAGTCTCCTTTGGTTTCATTAAATATATTTTTAGGTGTATAGGGATTTACTCTTTTGCATTCACTCATGACGTTACAAAAAAAAAAAAAAAAAAAAAAAAAAAAAAAAAAAAAAAAAAAAAAAAAAATCAATTTTGTAAGGACATGTTTATTTTATGATAGTTGTATCTATAATCATTATAAATATTTGAAACATTTGTGGTATGAAATTCATTGAATAAGTTTTTAAATGTTGTTTTTATGAATTCTTTTTTTTTTTTTTTTCTTTCTTCATTGATAATTGTAAATGCATTTCCTTTTGAGTTTAGAAAATACTTGATTTTCTCCGATATTGGAATTCAAACTTTTGAAAGGCCGTTTGTGACGTATAAATCCAACTTCTTAGGAGGCCAAAGTTTGATTTCAATATATTTTCTTGTAAATAATATTTTTTAAATAAAAGTTCTTTATTCGTTTATTTCTTGGGTTGACCAGATAAATGACAAAATTTAAGGTTTCATTTGGAAACATAGCAAAATATTTTTAAAATCATGAAAATGGCAAAATAAAATTAAATAATAAAAAATAATAATGTAAAATTGTCAAAACTACCCTCACTTAAAATAAAAGATCCAACATTCACATATTAAAGTTGGAGAGTTTCTAAGCCGTTCAAAAAACAACTAATACAGCTTGCCAAACCTCAAATCTACACCTGCCTGATATGATTGCAGTACAAACCAAGGCATGCATTCAAAATTCAAAAAAAAATAATAATAAAAATAAAACAAAAACAAAAACACAAATAACTCTAATACCACAAAAAAATGATTTTTCTCAGCCGAAATCAAAACACACCGGAAGAAAAAAATCACTCTTTGTTCGGTCGACCAACGACAAAGTCTCTCTACTCACTGTGAGAAGAATCCCTTCTATTGTAACAATATTAATGAAAAGATTGAAGAATCCCTTCCATTGTCACAAGGTAAGTGACTGTAAATCATGGACGAAACTTTCACCTTCTCTTGTACTCTTTTCTAGCCCTCGTTTATCTATTTTAAGGGACATCAAAACTAATCCTATTAAAAGAGACTCCAAAACTTGTCCTTTTGCAAGTGGAAGGATGAGCCCAACCAATCTCTATCATGGGAGAATAAAATCGATAGTACCACAAGGTTTTTCATTATAGTACCATAGGGTTTTTCATAGGTAGGAAAACCAAAACCTTCCTACAATCTTTTTTTTCGTGGATGTACTTTAATATGTTCTGTACATCATTTTCACCATTAAAAGTAAGAAATAAGTGTTGAACATAAATCTTTACATATAATATATAGATATGTTTTTTTTTTTAATTTATAAAGAATTAAAGATTTAACAAATTGTTTTAAAATAATATTTTATTTCAAATCTCCCAACAAACCGAATAAATCTTTGATATACAAATACATTCCCTACTTTTTAGGATTCCCAAACCGACATGAAACATTAGTTGTTTGTGTTTTTTATCTAATAATTTTAAAAATAATCGACCCTCTAAATGCATTCGAAGAAGGATTAAATTTATAAAAATAAAATAAAATAAACAAAAAACTAAAGGTAGAACAAAAGCCAGTGAAAGATTGAGGGCTGGTAGAATAATTGATGGAAAAAAAAAAAAAAAAGCAAACAAAGACCAATAATTATCAATAGTGAGGACAAGGTAACTCATTATTCAAATACACTGTATTTTTAGAAGTATCCGACGATACGATTTCAACAATTACACATACATTTTGGAGGAAGTTCAAGAAAATGACATTAGTCACAAAACATCCTTATCTTCAAAATCCGAATAAGAATCAAATTATTGGAACCATCCAAGTACAATGCCAAATGAGATACAGAAAGATTGGTAGACAGAAAGAGATTACCTTGAATATAATCAACAAATTGTTGGAATAACGAGTTTGATAGAATATAAGACTCAACAACACAATAATCATGATAGTGTGACATTTCATCCCATCTACCATAAAAAAGAATTTTTACTAAAAACAGAAAGATTGAAATAGTGTCTACCTACTTGTTTGTAAAAAAGATCGACTTTTTTAGATACTCATAAAACGAATTGTATATCAAAAATTTTAAAATAATATATAATATAGTATGATGATAAGTGGTAAAACGTGATAAAAAATGAAAAAAGAGAAAATATGAATGAAATATACTGTTTGTTTGATGATCATACATATAAAATAATGAATAAAATTTTAGCCATAATCAAATATACTAATACGAATTGAAAATAATTAAAAAAAAAATTAATAAGATAACATAAAATTTGAAAATCTAATATAAGTTAAAATAAAAATGGAGTTATACAAATTAGATATAGATTTATTTTGAATAAATTTGAAAAATGGTTATATCAAATCAAATATAATATTAAACTGCCAATTCGAAATTCAAATTGACCAAAAAATGTGTCACTCGTTTCTCTTGAATCCATTGGGTTGGAATCTCATAATTGACACTTTCTATTTACACTGTATTTCTATTCAAAAATTGATACATTCTATAGCAATTACACTATATTCAATAATGTTGTGAGCTGACCATAGTAGGGACAAATTGGATATGATAAAAGTGGATGTCACATTTTGCCAAAATTCTTATTATTTTCGATTTCTTACGTAAATCCAAAGGATCCTAAAATTTTTTGCCATTTTCTCTAATTTTCCTTATTTTTTCAATAATAAAAATTCCTTTATTGAAAAATGTGCATTTAAAAAAATCTTTTTATAAAAGGCATATTTTTTTAAGAAAATATACTTTTAATTTCTCTCAAACCAATCCATTGATTTTTCTTTAAATAAAATAACTTAAACATAAAATTGATTTCATAAGTTTTCTACAAACATTTTATATAAAACTTTCCTATGACGAAAATTCAGATTTCGAGGTTGATTCCCTAAAATTGTTGAGGTGATGAATTTATTTTAAAATGGCAAACTAAATTCAAATAAAATTTTCTAATGACTTTTTGGCCACTTATAATTATTTGTTAATATTCATTTTAATAGTGACCAATAAAATATGAGATATTTAAAAATCACATAAAAGAAATTTCTACAAAGGCCATTTTCCATAAATTAACACGAAAAAAAGTAAATTTCGTTCTTTGAACGATTGTTGTGAGATATTAATACCTTTCTCTATAAGAAAAAAAAAATCCCATGCCTTTTATCTTTGCGTGCAGAGCATTTTTGCATTTTTCTCCTCCTAGGAACAAGGTCGGCCAGCAAACCCGTAGGGACACTAATCTATTTAATTAAAATGTTTTCATTATGTGGCTAGTCTTATAAAATTTTAAGAAATTTAAAATCATGCATCACTTTATTGGAAATTGTTGTATAGTTGTACTACTTTTACGTGTTTAGAAAATTGTATCATTCTAAAACTACTATTTAACATATTTTATGATTACTTGAAATTTAGAATTGTCTTTATGTTTATTGAAGAATGTTTGAAGTTTTGAAATGTTGTTTGAGAGAGATTAAGCTTTCAGAATTGTTCGAGAAATTATGACTTATGAGGTTGATGTTGAAAGTAGTTTTTAAACCGCTGGATCTTTAATTGTATTGATTGGGTAATTTTTTAATCTACCATACGAATGTACTTCTATAGCGTACTTAAATAGAGAAAGGTTTTTAGAATCAACTTTTGCACATAAATAGATTTTTAGTGAGATGTGTGCCCTTTGGAGGTAACATGGGGTGTGCTTAAGTCACCAAATTTGCTCTACAAAATATGGGGTTTTGGCTGTTGCATTAGTATAACCTCAAAGAAATATGCATATTTAAATTCACACCCACTAGGATCTCCTTAAACACAAATATGCATATTTAAATTCACACCCACTAGGATCTCCTTAAACACAATCAATCAGAAAACTGTAATAATCACAAGTGATCAACCGACAACAATAAACCACAAAATTATGAAAGACTAAAAATAAAGAGTACATACAAATTATACGTGAAAAACTTGGTCCAATAACATAAATAAATATGATAACTAACTTATCATATTATATTTATATTAAACTATATATTATATCAAATATAATATATAAACTATAATTTTAATATTGTATCATATACATTCTCTATTTTATGATATTTAATATAAATCGTATTTATATTAAATTTAAAAATTACTCTTCTAGAAATTTTTTTTTGCTTGAACAACAATCTTTAATATGAGTGTTTATATATAAGAATGTTTAAATTTTTTCTGCAAACTTAGAAAGTCAACCCAAATCAACCAAAGGTTCACTACCAAAAAGAACGAAAATCAGTTCTCTCCGATTTTCTGACTTTTTTTCTCTTTTTTCCCCTTAAAAATTAGTCCCAATTGGACTCACAAAACACAAAAAAATAAAATAAAATCTCGCTTGCTTTTATTATTTTTTTTTATGAAAGTTGTTCTTGAGTTTCACTTAATTATTGTATATTATATTTCTCTAGTATACAAGAATTGGAGATCAAACTTGTAAACTCAGAAGAGAAACTACATGTCAATTAATTGCATTTACCATGTCTTTGTCGGGCAATATTCACATTTTTGCGCTGTAATAATTAATTAGTACAGGAAAAAGTAGTTGTTGAAAAGCTTTAATATGTGCTTTTGTCTTAGGTTCAGTCAGTGGGTAACTTAAATAGATTTTTTCTCATGAAATCACTCCAAAAATGTTATTAGTCATTTAAAATGAATTTTAATAATATAAAAATTAAAATAAATTGATTTTGTGCGATTATGTGACATCTCGGGTCCCAAGTAATTTCAATTTAATTATATTCAACTATTTTAGAGAAATTTTGAATAAGACAAAAGTGATTTGAACTATTTAAGAATTATTCTCAAACATGCACGAAGTGTACTAAATGGTCGGGGTTAAACATGGTTATATGTTGCCTTTTTTATTTATGATAATAATAGTGTACGTGATCATCTAAAATATTGAAATGAGGTAGAATATGAATCGTGTGAAGATTGAATAAAAATAATATTTAATGAATATTGTAAAAATACGATTCAATTAAGATAATATTATAGATTGGTAAATAATATCAATCAAAGGATAAATAAGATAGGATCAGAGCAATTGGCTATAGTGGGAGAGGTAGGTATCTGCCAACCATTTACCTAGAATAATCTCAACCGTGGTGTTAAAATGGCCATGGTCCAAGTTAAAGCCTTCATATGTTGTGAAGTTTATCGGCAATTTCCAAGAATCAATGGCAAATACATCTGGCACCTCTTGGCTAATTGCATCTTGTGCTGCCCTAACAGCCGACAAATTATGAGTATCATGCTTCATAAAAAAGTCATAGAGGGCTATTTTAACAATAAAGACGGGTAAAAATCTAGGTTTTATGTCATTGCGAAGGTCAGTAATGAAAGTCTTTAGGTTGTCTTTGTAACTCATAGCAGTGTCGTTCATAGCTGCATCGCTTTCCCCTTGGAACCATAAAAGACCACGCACAACTCCACCTTCTTTATCTGATGCTTCAATCCGTTTAATTAAATTTTGGTAATATGTTGCATTAGGATTGCTAGGGTTTTTCATCCATTGTTTGATCATAGACCCACCTATAGCACAAGGAACTAAACCCACAATGCCTACATTTGGCCCTGCCTTTGTTAGGAGTTGGTGAGCAAATCCCATTCCTGGACCAATTCCATTTGTCTTGTTGATGTCAATATCCCAATGGAGAGGCTCTCGTGCTTCCTCCCACTGACATGCAGCGTTGAGTCGTAGAATGGATGGGGTGGATTGACAATCTGATGGGATCAATCCATCCCACACGAGGTTTCCTGTTTGATTTTTTCCAACTCCACCTCGACCAGCCATATTGCTCTGACCGACAAGAATGAATATGTTCTTTGGAGAAACCGCCCCTGATATGGAAGGGCCAAATAAAATTGCACATAACATGATTGATAGTTTCAACAAAGCCATTTTAACCTCTTATATTTGAGCAAATAAACACAGAAAAAAGTTTCTTAAAAAAAAGGAAGAAGTTACTTTTTTTTTCTAAAAGGAGTGGTAACTTTTTCCCTGTGTTTATTTGCACAAACACAAGCACTCTTGCCTTGGTTGGCTGATCCTTGCCTCTACCTTTCTTCATTAGTCATCCTCACCTTTTATACTCTAATTGTGATTCTGTTTTTACTGTATTTAGCTTAATATATTCGAGGTTTGTGAGCGTTTGTCGGTTTCAAATCGTTTTGGACCACACCTTGATTTGTTGAATGTATCTATATATAAATTTCCAAATCAAACACTTCAACAAATGCATTTTTATTCTATATAATTTTCATCTCCCTATATTGTTTTAATCCGCTCTTGCATTTTTTTAAATAACAAATAAATAAAAGATATCGTTTCTTGACATAAAATAATATCAAATTAATTCATCAAATGTATAATTTCCTTTTTGTTTTCCAATAATATTATTAATATGTGTACCTAATAAGGGTTACATATAATAATTTTAATATTCCTACACATGTTCTTGATTTTTTAAAAGGTGTATACGTTAAGGATTTCGGAGAATCGAATTTCTGATTTTGAGGTTGATATTGGTATCATTTATATTCACTTTAGCATGTATATATTAAGGTCTATATTCATCATATTTAAATTGTAAACTATAGACTTTCAAAGGACGATGTCATGATATAACACAAATGAATATAAATTCTAAAATTTTTAATGGAAATGGACTAGGGAAATTGGTTGACAAGGGGGAGTACACAACAATATGGATTAGTGAAGCTTTTGGTTTTTTTTTTCGTAGCTATTTGTCAAGAAGACATATTTTTAACTAATTAAATATAAATAGTTGAACCATTCATGAATTGAAAAGCTTTGGTCTGGTTTGGTAACGATTTGATTTTTTAGTTGTCATTCTTGAAAATTAAGTTTATAGATACTACTTCTACCTCTAAATTTTTTCATTTGTTATCTACTTATTCAACCAATGAAATTAAGAAAGATACAAATTCTGATAAGAAATAGGGAGAAAATAAGCTTAATTTTCAAAAATACAAAATAGTTACCGAACATGGTATTAAATTTTAGATTTAGTGGCATTAGGAAATATATTTCTAATATAATTGATATATTTTTTTCATCTATTTATTTTAGGATGTACTTTAGTTTTAATACAAAATTAAGTTACATATATATTCACCTTGTTTACAATTTTTTTTTAAAAAAAAGAAAAAAGAAAAAGAACTTTTTTGGCAAAGGGTGACTTAACATGATATCAGAGGGTGGTACCTTCTAAAATTTCATTTTCTTCTCTATTAATATTGATTTGTATTACTTTTATTATTATTATTATTATTCTTATTATTATTTTGTTATCTACAAAATGTCAACTATCACAAGTTTTTATAAAAATACATGAAGCGGAAGAATCACACCTCTAACCTTAAACTCCACAAGTATTGATCATGTTAAAGTACCATTAAACCTAAAGGGCTAAATATCTACTTAAACCTTCTAGCTAGATTTCCTCTCACATTTAAACTTATGTCTTATGTTGCATTTTTCAATTTCCAAAAATCTAAAATTTTAGGCCTCCTGTTAGCTATTTTATTTTTTTTATTTTTGATTTTTGAAAAATTGTATTTGTGTTCTCACAATTTTTTACTCGGGGTTCTTTTATTTCTTATATAAAAATTTGAATTCTTAGCCAACTTTCAAAAATAAAAACTATACTTTTTTAAAAAAATTAAAATGTGGTTTTGATTTTAAAAATACTCCTAAAATCTAGACAACAGAACATAGAAACGAATAGATAAAAGTAATGTTATAACATTTAATTTTTTAAAATCAAATGATTACCGATCAATGCTTTATCATTCCATTTTAAAAGTAAACAAATAAACGATTTGAAATATGTGATATTTTCCTAACACATAAGTTTATAGTTCTCCTACTAAAATATCATTTTCCTTTCGTTTTGTTTATGTGGGTTTCACCCTCATTATTGGATTGAGCAGACTCTAAAAAGTGAAGACTCAAACTAACCCATGTTTAAGCCCAAAGGCCTATGATACTCTTATGCTTTAATAACCAAATTTATTACTCAATCCTTGGACTTGGCTCTTTGAACCAAGCATGGATTGAACTTGGGTCAGCCCACTAAATAATTATTATTTAACTATTAACAAATATATATGTATATTTCATATTTCTTAATAAAATCAATAATAAAGCTAAAATTTCTTTTAATTTCATTTATGTTTTATTACTTTTTCTTGATACAATTATTGATATTAAGTAAAATAATCTCTCTTTTATAAAAAAAAATTTAAATATTTAATTTCCTTTTAAAAAATTATGATTATTTAACACTTTAAAAAACTACTTATGTTCACCAAAATCTATTATATATTTAAATATATTTTAAAAAATAATATTAGAAATTTTACTTTCTTTTAATATATTATGTAATATATGAGAAACTATACGCATACATATTTGAGTTAGACCTATATATGTTTTCTAGGTTGACTCAATGCACCAATTCAAATATGATACAAACGAGACTCGTGGAATAGTTTAATTTTAATAAGGGATTAGAGGAATGACTAAAATAATAAATATTTTTTGAAAAATGGCTAAAATGATTTTTTTTTCTTGTAAAAATGACTAAATGATCAGATTTACTAATTTCCTATTGACCTATATACCCCTCAAAAAAATTCTTACCATTATGGGTATTTAAATGAAATATAATCACCCAAATATAGAAAATTAAAAACGACAAAATCCAATAATTCTAAATCTTCCTGATACAAAATTGAATAAAAAGATTTTTTAAATAATTTTTAGCTACATAATCGAGAGAAATTTTTTTTATTACTCTTCCTAAACAATATAAACTTCACCAAAAACTATAGCACAAATACCCTATATTCAAGGAAGCAAATATTTACTAAGTAGACTAAGTATGTATTCATCCACATTTAAAAGTCTGTTCTAAATCATCATGGCACATAAATCAACTCGACAAAAATATAAATCAGATGCAAAATAGAGTATTTGAGTGGTTGTCAAAGTGGCAACTATACAAATACTATATAACCCCATAATATCTAGTCTACAATATAATTCCACATGGAAAAAAAAAAACACTAAAGCATTAATTAAAAAATGACCATATTTTAAAATGGAGTAGACATCATACTAACTTCAAATTTCCTTTTTCTTTAATCAAGATCTTAATGGAAGAATTTAAGAAAGCTTGATTTTTTACCAATTAAAGTTTAAAATTAAGAAAATTTAATCTCAAAGTTAAAGATTTAAGCATTGCTTAGGTAAATGCGTCATAATATGCAAATACTTTGTAATAAAAAATAACTAAAATATTTGAGGTGAGTCTTCTTTGTGTCTGTCTACCTTTGTTTGCACCACACATATACTCAAAAATCTTCTTCATCTCACTTAGGGGTGGTCATTCAAATCGCAAAAACCAAACCATTTCTAAAAACCGAATCAAAAACTCAATGAAATGGAAAAATGTGGTTCAATCCGGTTTGAAGAAATTTTGAAATCAAATTAATCTGGTTTGGTTTGGTTTTAATTTCAAAAACCGAATTTGAAATCAAATTGAACCATTTTTAACTAAAATTATATATATTTATTTATATATTTATATATTTAAAAAAAAGAGAGTAAAACCGAATTTAAAATCGAACTATTTTTAATTTAAAGAATAAAATCAAATCTAAAACCGAACCGAACCGAACCATTTTTAATTAAAAAAATATAACATAGATTTTTTAAAAATACCAAAACTAAATTTGAAACCAAATTGAACCGCATATATGTGGTTTGGTTTGAACCAATAAATTAGTTCGATTCGATTTCATATATTAGAAAATTTGGTTCGGTTTGGTTTGACCATCAAACCGAACCGTTTCCACCCCTAATCTCACCAGTTTACTAGAACACATAGAAACTTAGAAATTAAAAAATAATAATAATAAGAGAGAGAAAGTAATTAAAAAGATAAAACTCATTGTCATCCATCAATCTTAAATCACTTATTGATCAAAAAAAACTTAACTAGGGGATAAAAACAAATTTAATTATTGGACATCCAGAACTAACTTACTCTAATACCATCTTAAATCATTTAAAAGTTTAAAATAGTGAGTAAAGATAAATTTAATTACATCATCTAATATCAAAACCCAAATGAATTACCTCTTGCATGGATCTGGGTTAGTAAATTCAAGCCTTAAGGAACAATAAGTAGCAAAAAGGAAAAACAGAGATCTTAAAAAATAAAGGAACAAACTATAGAGCAAAAGATTCTTGTGTAGGTGTGTTGGTGAATATATCGTAGAAAATGCAAAGAGAAGAAGATTACAATTGCCAATTGCAGGAGAAGAAAATACGAAGGGGTAAAATGCAACTCTCATAATTAATTAAAATAGAATAAAATCTCTAGATCTCATACTGATTAAAAAAATAAATAAAAAATCTTCACCTATAGAAACTAAAATCTCAACAAAATCAAGCATGCGAATAGGCTGAGGAGTAAAATTGCAAAATAAATACTCATATTAGCTTCTGTAGCTAACCGTTAAAAAATAATTATAATTATTACGTGACCATTTTTAATTTAGATAATAAAAACTGCACCATACAACCGAGTTTTTTTCGTCATAAATATGATGCCACGTGTGTGGAATGAATAACTTTGCTGCTGCCACCAGATGCAGAACGTGTCTACCATACCAAATTATATAATAAAACAATTTCAGTACAGAACACAAACTAAACTCACATAACCAAGTTTCTGCAGGACTATTCCAATCGGGAATTTGGTAAACCGCCGTTTGAATCTACAGCCATGCACCAATCCCAGGTAATATAACATTATTCTTGATTGTCCTGTTTTCCTTTTGCTTTATAATATGAGACTCTCTGTCTTTGAAGGGGTCTGAGAAGATAAATGAAGGAGCCATTGAAACAAAGGTTGACACGGTGGATCAGCGTTCACCACCTGGGCAGAACCAGCTGAAGCCCACAAACGAAGGCACCACGGTGGTTCATCTAACTCGTAAACAACCCCATGGCGGCCAAGGCGGCCGTGGAGTTTTGGGGAGCGCGGCCGCTGCTGTGGGTAACGCCCTTCATTCTGCTAAAGATGCTGTTTTTGGGAAGGGGAAAGACAGCAACCACGGCTGAGTGAAATTAGAAGGTGTATAAATTTATATTATATAGAACTTGGAGTTTGGGATATTGATTGTGATCTTCGTTTTTCCACTGCTCTGTTGTGCCGTCATATATATTGTATATATTATGTTAAATAATGGAGCCACTGTTATTTTGATCAATTTCGAATTGTTTTGGTCACTTAATTGTTGTGGGCGACCAAATTTGATTGTTACTTTAACAAAAGTGTCAAAAAAAAACTTTCATGTCTATCCAAGATTAATTTTTTGTTTGTTAGTTGGCAATTTTTATGTCGAGTAATTATTGGTGAACAAATTTTGTGTCTATTTTTGATAGGTCATTAATATGGTAGTTTTTTTTATTATGTTTGTTAAATTGAAATTTCGCAAGTCATCACATCATCAGCGAAAGTTCAAGCTTATTGGAAAAATTATAAGTTGAATCGGATCGAGTAATTAAAGTCTTCGAGCCTAATCCAATTCAAGTCCGTAGTGAAATTTTGGGTCAAACTAAAGGTTAAATCTAAATCCAATTTGGATCCAATAAAGTAATTGCATCAAAGTCCATGTAAAGTTCATGAGAAACCTCTATATAGAGTTGTTTCCTCTTTATTTGAAGGGGAGGTTGAGAGGTAAAAGGTTGGGAGAATGGAAGGTTAAATCTCTCTAAAGATTTGAAGTTCTAAAGCTTCGAGGATCTGAACAACGTAACTCTTCTAAAGTTCTGAATATAAAAAATTCTAAAGCTCTGAAGATCATAAAACATGTTAAAGTTTTGAAGATCATAAGATATATTAAAGCTCCCAAGATCCAAGATTTAAGCTCTCAAGATTCAAATACTGAAGTTCATGATCCTCGAAGATCAACGCTCTCAAGTGTTGAAGACTGAAGTTTTTCAAGTCTCGAAGACTGAAGATTCAATCTCCTCAAGTCCAAGGGTCAAGTTCAAGTCCACCTGTGAACTCTATAAATAGAGAAGTTCTTCTCATTTAGAGGGGTCAGAAATTCTACATTTCAAATGGTCTAGAGAGAATTCTTTAAACAACCAGAATACTCCCTTGAGATATACAAGCATTCTTCTAAGACTTCAACCCCAAGAACATCACACGTTTTGTTTCCTCAAATCAAGCATACGCATTCGAGTGAGAGAGAATCTGAGGATCAACAACTAAAGATCGAATCACATCGCATCAAATCAACATCAACACCAACTCAAGTTCAATTTCACGAAACAAGTTTCTCTGAAAGCCTCGTACGAACACTATTCCTCGATCATCCAAAAAGATCAAGAATTATTATATTAGATATTGTATTTACTACACTAAAATTAATACAAATTCAAAAGATCAAATTACATGAATTAAGTTTTTCGAAAACCGGTTTTCCAATCTCAATTTTACGGAAATATATGGATAATGCATCAATCCAAAAAAAGTAATAATTAATAATAATAAAATAAATGGGTTAAAATACTATTTTTTATCTTTATTTCAACTTTAGTATATTCAGTTTTAATTTCCGTATCTTATCTATTAAATTTAATCTTTGTTACGCAGGAAAATACGTTTATTGTCCGCACGTAGACAAAAAAATGGCTGTAAGATTTGATTTAATTTAGTTTCTTTAAAACACCTAAAATCTATATTACCAGATTACCATCTAAAAATGACGCACCGTTGTTCCAACAGCTGAAAGGCTGCGATACCAATTAAAGCCCATTGGGCTAGGACCCGAAATTGGTCAATTTATAGTTCTTTTCCGTTTATTGGTCCTAAGAAATAATCAAAACACATTTTAGGTGCTTGTTGGTAGAATGGAGCTTAGGGTAGATTTTAAGGTTTGGTTTGAAAAATGGTAAAATCCTTAAATAATAAAATTTATGGCAACTCACATGATATGTACATAGCCGTGAATATTTAAATCCTTGTTTTTTCCTTGTTTAGTTTGTAGCTTTTGCTATTGATAAAACTACATGGTAAATATAGAATTATAAATAATGACAAATTAGGTTTCGCCGGTGGAAGCATTCCGAAGCCTACTATTCCAGAATTAGGACAAGAAACAATCATATTATCATAGTGTGGATCCTCAATTTTGTTTCAAAAGGTATTTCATCAAGTATTTTATTCTTTGAATCTACTAAATCGATTTTGTTAGATCTTAAAGATCGATTTCAGAGGAGGAATGGACCAAGAATTTTTCAAGTAAAACAAGAATTAACTACTCTGAAGCAAGAACAATCTGTAACAATGTATTTTTCTCGATTGAAAAGTTTTTGGGATGAATATACGACGTATCGACCTGCCTATACTTGTGGATGCTGTAATTGTGGAGGCGTTCATCAAGTTGAAAAGTTCTTTCAATTCGAATATCTGATGAGTTTTTCTTTTTATGGGATTGAATGAAACTTATGGCCATTCTAGGTCTCAAATATTGCTTATGGATCCTCTTTCTCAAATTAACAAGGCATTTTCTCTCATAGTTGAAGAAGAACAATAGCATCACATTCCAAATCTTAATTCCCCTGCTATGGGACTTTCCGTCAATCAAGGAAATTCCTTTAGAAAGACTCGTAGCAATCCTTCGAATAATTATTCACAAAATCAAAACAATTCTCGACAAAGGAAGGATCACCCAATCTGTTCACATTGTGGATTTTGGACAAACTCTACAAAGTACATGGAAATCCGAGAATAATTTGAATTATTCAGTGTGTGCTCTTGCTTGTGGCACTTCATCATCTATATATATTTCCATGCTAATTCTTGTGAAATACAGGAAAAGTACTCTATAAAGATGATTGACAAGGATAGATTACAAGGAGGTGTTTATATCCTGGAAGGGAATGCTGAAGTTGTTATTGTTTCACCATCCATTGGATTTGTTTTTTCAGTCACAGTACAGAAGGCATCTACAAGTCCATGGCATTCAAGGCTTGGTCATCATTCTCTAGATAGCTTTACAAAACATTTTACATATTGATAGTAGTAAAAATATTTCTACACCTTATGGTATTTGTCCTTTAGCTAAACAGAAGCGTTTGTCTTTTGATTCTTATAATAATTATTCAAATCATGCTTTTGATCTTTTTTATGCTGATGTGATGTTTAGGAATTTTTAAATATTACATCTATTACTGTTACTGTTATTCATATTTTCTCACTATTGTGGATGATTTTACTAGAAATACTTGGATATATCTTTTGAAGCGCAAGTCTGATGTTCTGAAAATTGTTCCACAATTTTTTAAGACGATTGAAACTCAGCATGACAAATATATTAAGATTTTTTGTTTTGATAATGTTCATGAGTTGCTTTCCGAAGATTTTTTTGTGAAAAGGGTGCTATATATTAGTTCTCTTGTGTAGGGAGACCTAAGAAGAATTCTGTTGTTGAGTGGAAACACCAACATATATTGAATGTAGCAAGGGCATTACTTTTCCAATCAAGAGTTCCTTTGAGTTTTTGGAGTATGTGTATTTTAACAGTAGTTTTCTTAATCATTCGCACGCCATTTCCATTGTTGGAATGGAAGACTCCATTTGAATTTTTTAATAGAACCGTGGGATTATTCTTCCATGAGAGTGTTTGGATGTTTGGTTTTTGTTTCAACTCTTCTATCACAGAGGAACAAATTTTTCCCATGAGCTACTCCTATAGTGTTTGTTGGACATCCTCCAGGTACGAAGCCATACAAGTTATTTGATGTAAATGAACAATGGTTTTTTAATTCATGAGATGTTGTGTTCCATAAGGACATCTTTCCTTTTCATAAAGTCACATTATCCACTGACCAATTGTCCTTCATAACTAACACGGTTATCCCAAAATCCTTCAATACTGATATTCCTTATCCCACTTTTTTGCCCAATGGTTCAACCATTAGTCCTTCTTCTTTACCCAACAGACCTTCGCCATTGAATACTAGCTCCACTGTTGATGACCATACCTCAAAATCTTTTCATATTGGTCCATCACATCCTACTAAAACTAAAGATGAACCAATCCCACTATTCAAAATATTAAACCTACTATTTCCACCAATAATGAAGTCGATGTCTGTATTCCCAGACGTTCTTCTGTGTTCCCAAATTACCATCTTATCTTCAACAGTATCATTGTAATCTAATCATCAATCAACCCATGCCTACACATATCACTCGTTACCTTATTCAAAATTATCTTTCTTATTCCAAGATTTCTCCTTCCTTTCGATCTTTTTCCCTTCAAGTTTCTTCTCAATTTTAACCTTTGTTTTACCATCAAGCCATTCAATATGATTATTGGAAAGATGCTATGCAAGTTGAACTTGATGCCATAGAACGCAACAACATGTGAACCGTGGTTCCTTTACCTTCAAATAAACATACCACTTGTTCAAAATGGGTATACAAAATCAAACAAGGAGTTGATGGTTCCATTGATAATTACAAAGCTCATTTGGTGGCAAAAAGCAATACACGACAATAAGGTTTAGATTTTATTGAGACATTTTCTCCTGTTGCAAAGATGGTAACTATAACGACCTGACCCCCTAGAACTCAAGTTAGGCCGATACTAAACACATGCATACATGGAACTTAAAACAACATCCTTTTATAGTGAAATAAATGCTAAATAAATAAGTTGAACTCAAAAGACCTTCATTAAATTTAGATATTAAAAACAGACGACAGGGAACCTATAAATCATAAATGATAATAAATAGGTCTGAAAACAAATCTTAATAGTAAGTTTCAAACATCAAATTGAAAGTTGAAAAACATGGAAAGAAATCTAAATATCATGAACGAAAGCATAAAATTGGTCCCCAGTGGCTCGTTCAAGGATTCCTCTTGTCATTCGCCTGTGCGTTCTTGCCTTTACCTGAAACATAAACATGAGAAAGGGTGAGTATAAAATACTCAATAAGTAACCCCACTACTGGGGTCGGGCTAGGCATCTATGTCCTCAAGATGCCTACCCCTGGTGGAACATAAAAATTTCTCTAGTCCTCATGGGACACATACATACATGCAAAACTGGTTTCTATCCTACTATAGTTAAGTATGTCCACTACCTATGGTGAATCCCGAAGGAAACATAATATCGGGTAAATCCCAAAGGAAACACAATCTGGTGAATTTCGAAGGAAACACAATCTGGTGAATCCCAAAGGAAACACAATATCTAGTGAATCTCGAAGGAAACACAATATGAAGAATCTCGAAGGAAACACAATCTGGTGAATCCCGAAGGAAACACAATATCTGGTGAATCCCAAAGAAAACACAATATCTAGTGAATCCCGAAGGAAACACAATATCTGATGAATCCCGAAGGAAACACAATATCTAGTGAATCCCGAAGGAAACACAATACCTAGTGGCCATTTAACTAATCAGTAAAGACACTATCACAGTCTCAACATCACAATTATTACAATATGGTTTCATAACATATATATACACCTCAACATCATGACTATACAACATACATATATGCCTCTATATCCTCATATCAAATACACCCTCAGTGAATCAAGTATCACCTCTTACTAGCATGCAAGTCTCTACGTGCACAAATAAATCTTTCAGATTCTCATACAAGAACATATATCGGTCATACTATATTATCCATCTATCATATTATCGTTCTATCATAATATTCATCTATCATGCTAGTATATATCTAGTGTCTGGCCCGTGGGCAGTTCCAGTAGTAAGATTACTTACTTTGATATTAGGTTGAACCAAAAAGCCATTGAATCTTTGTGAAATTCTTGAATCCTTAATCGAGTCAAATATTTGAGCAACTAACCCCTTCTAATCTCCACAATCTTTGCATTAAACTCTAGTATATAAACCAAAATAAAATTTAACCTTTAGATTCACACCTAAGCGTCTAATCACGCCAAAATCAGCAACAAAACTTAATAACTTAATTCGTATAAATTAATTCAAACTGAACAAGTCATAAATCCCCAAATCTTACCAAAATTCTTGTCAAAATCACCTTAACTCTGCTTGACAGCATGCTAACGACCTTTTAAACTCCTTCAAACTTTCAAATTCAACCTCCAAAATCACGATTGCAATGATAATTAAACATGTTATTTATTGGGTATTCAAGATCCTCGACAAAACCATGAAGATCATTTAGATCTTATCCCAAAACTACGAACCTCACGACGGCGTTCGACAGAGGACAACGACTGGAAGAGAGGAGGACCAATGGCGAGCAGATCCAATGACGTAAAGGTCGGAGCGGCACGGTTGCAACTTGAAAGAGGAAAGGATGTGGACGTCGGCGGTGCAGCAGCCGAAGTTCGTCGTAAACCAGAGAGAAAGTGAGAAAGTGGGGTTTAAAAATTCTATATTTCTTTTATTATTTTAATTCTCCAACACACAAATTACAATAGATATATAATATATATATATATATATAATATATATATATATACATATTCCTTCCTTAATAAATATATCACATCAAACTCAAATCTTTCACCTTTTCTCCAATTAATTAAATAAACCTCAAAATAAATCCTCCAATTTTAATACTACTTTCCAAAAATCTAAATCCCAAACTTAAATTCTAATTTTCCAAATTAACTTGAATCCAAATTTACAAATCTTTTAAAGTACTTGATTTAATTACTTCCAAATAAACCAATTATCTTTCCTAATTCTTTATTTTCACATTGGGACAAGTTCCAAAATTAAAGAGGGTAAAATCTTAAAACTACAATTTCCTCTTTTCCCTTTCAAATTTCACAAAAACTCAAAATTTCTTATACAAATAATTCAATTATCTCTTCCAATTAATTTAAAACTCATACTCAAAGAATCCACATTAACCAATAAAACTTCTTCAACTGTAACAACTTGTTTCCAAATTCCAAAGATTTAGAAACTAAAACTCAACAATTTGAGATAATTAACTTAAATTTTCCTAAAAAAATCGGGATGTTAGTGAGAGTTCTGTTGACTTTTGTTATGTCTTCTAATTGGCCTCTGGTCCAATTAGATGTAAATACCACTTTTTTACATAGTGATTTAGTTGAAGAAGTGTACATAGATCTTCCGCTTGGTTATAAACTGTCTTTGAAAGTCTCGAGTCAGGGGGAGCAACAACTTGTTTTTCGATTAAATAAATCTATTTATGGATTAAAACAAGCCTCGAGACAGTGGTTTATAAAGTTTTCAGATCCATTCTTTCACTTGGATTTATACAATTCAAAGTAGATTATTCACTCTTCATCAAAGGTATTGGTGAAAGATTTATGGCTCTCTTGGTTTATGTGGATGATATCATAATAACTGGTAGTGATCCCTTAGTTATTGAGTAATAAAAATCATTACTTAACAAGCGATTTCAGCTAAAGAACCTTGGTTCTTTGCTATATTTTATGGGACTTGAACTTGATCGAACAACCAAAGGTTTAACCATATCTCAGTGCAATTACACTCTTCAGCTCATTGAGAAGTCAGGTTTTTTAGCTACACGACCTGAAGTGTTCCTTTGGATCCATTAGTGAAATTAAACCACTTTAATTTTGATTTGTTGCTAGATCCATCCATTTATAGAAGACTCATTGGAAGACTCTTATATCTAACAATATCTAGACCTGATATTACGTTTGCGGTAAACAAATTGAGTCAATTTGTTTCCTAGCCTAATAAGAGTCATTTAGCAATAGTTTTTCATTGTTTGATATATATCAAGGGTAAACAAAGACAAGGTTTCTTCCTTCCTGTTACAACTACTTTTCAGTTGAGAGCTTTTACAGATTTAGATTGGGGAGCTTGTCTTGATACAAGATGTTCACCCACTGGTTTTTGTGTACTTCTTGGTGATTCTTTAGTCTCATAGAAATCAAAGAAACAGACGACGGTATAAGGATCATCAGTGGAAGCAAAATATTGAGCATTAGGATTAGTCACTTGTGAATTACTTTGGCTTTCCTACTTACTTGATGATCTTCAGATTCCTATTTAACGACTAGCTCTTTTATTTTGTGATCAAGCAGTTGTTCACATTGCATCTAATTCAATCTTTCATGAATGCACTAAACACATAGAATTGGATTGTCATTTTATTCGAAATAAAATCGTTAATGGTGTTTATAAAGCTTCTTCTTGTAAGAAGTAATTTGCAACCCGTTGATGTTTTCACCAAGGTTTTACTTGCTAGTCGTTTGTTTCCTCTAGTGAGCAAGATGGGAGTATTAGATATTTACTCCATCTTGAGGGGGAGTATTAGTTTTGTTGAAGTGGTTGAATAGTTGGTTTTTTTTGTTATTATGTTATTATTTGATTGATCCACCTTTATATAAATACTCAATGTACTTTACTCATTCAACACATTAATGACAATATCATTCTTTCCCCACGTGGAGTTTGTTAACAATTATTTTATAAGAGATATAAAAAATATTTAGAAGTTTAATGTATTTCTTTTGCTTTTGAATTTTTAGAGCCAAACTTAGATAAACCTAAGTTTCTCCAGTGTCGTACAAAGCTGCTCCCCTTCTCTTCCTTCGCGAGCTTCCTCATTCGCGTGAAGAGCAACACTGTCATCTGTGCCATTCCGCGCAACTGTAATCTACAATGAGCCATTCTACCACACCCATCAATTGCCTCATGCTTCCATTTGTGTCAAGACTGCCTCCATGGTAGAGGGTAGTAAGTGCCATGGATCTTCCTCTCTCATTCACTCTCTCTTTTTTTTTTTTAATATATATTTTTTGCTATTATTTACCATATACTATTGCTACTATTGTCAAACACCCATTTCTCGATAGGGGCTAAAACTTCGGTCAAACTCCAAAACGTGAGTATCAAGGTTGTTTTTTGAGTTTTTGTTGAAGTTGTAGTTTTCTGTGATATGGTTGGCTTTAATTAAATTAAGGATTGTTTTGGAGTTTGATGGAAGTTTTAGCCCCAATCGAGAAAGGGGTATTTGACGATATTCAATTTAATGTAATGCAACAGTATAATGTATTAACATAATAATACAATGTATCTGCGCTTTTCTGGATTTGTTTTAATTTGTAATGTTTGGTTTTATCAATTTTAGTGTGTAAGAGTAGTTTGGATATTTTCTAATTAGTATTTTCTTATTTTTAAAAATCCTTTTACTATTTTTACGATTTTAAAAACTTTTTGCTATTTTTCAAACAAAACCTTAAAATTTGCTATTTATCTTGTCAGTTCATGTTGTGTTTGGTGAATCAAAACATAATTTATCGGTAGTTTTAAAATCATCAATAAATAACAATTTGATAGTAGATAAAATTTTACCGTGATTCTAATATTAAGAAATTAAATTAAATTAAAAAAAATTAGTGTGTTGTTGCTTCGTATTTTAATGTTAGTCAAGTGATAACGGGTAGAAATGCACGTTATTACAGCGCAAATAAGTAAAACAATGAGGGAATGCGACGGTAAAAATATACAAAATCATGTCCACAAGCGTTAAACTGAGAATATTGCGATCGCATGTGCCCATCGCATAAAAGCAGCTAACTTACTTATTTTGTGCAGGAAAAATGCGTTGACGCAAGTAAAATTGCGATCTAAGGAATTGGGCGTCCGCGCGCATTAAAAGATTGCGATCGCAAAGTCATGCGATCGTATGCGTTCACGTAAAGTTGCTCAAGAAGGTGGTCGCATAAAGACTGCCCATCAAGGTGATAGCATAATAAATCATGATGGGATGAAAAGCTGATGACAGTCGAATCCGAATTTAGTTGACAAGCCGTTAATGACACACTGCAGCAAGTACACACAACTTTCAGTGACCATTAATCGGTGCATCAGAGCAAGAGATTTAATGACCACCCATCATTGCAATCATTTGAAAGAAAAACTTTTTCACCCTGAGCTCTATAAATACCGGAAGGCACCATTGTAAAGGGGTAAACAAGTTAGATCATATATACGATAGAGAGCCGTTAGTCTGTTCATAGTCATACTTATACTTAGAAGAAAGAGGTGAGCAAAGAGAAGAAGACGCCAAGAGATCATTCCTGGGCAGCTCGAAAGACTGTCGAGAAGCGCTAAAAAAGAGAGAGGGTCAACACTTGCGAAAGCAAGGATATTCTTCTAGGCAGAGTTGGAGTAAAAAGACAATGTAAAAGGCCACGGAAAGCAAGACATTGCTACCGGGCTTCTTATCTCTACATTCTATTGTTATTGTGTATTCTGCACTTAATTTATAGACAATGAAAATCTCATTTCAACTTATGTTCAATCTTTCCTTACTTCGCATGAGTAGCTAAATCTCTGAATGGGTTGAGAAGTACTTAGCTAGCATGACCTAAGATTTACATTTTATCTTGTCTTATGTATGCGTCATTCACCCTTTAAAGATACTTGAGAGAATAGTCTAAAGAATGAATCTAGTCTTGAGAGAGTCAGATTATAATCTAGGCTTGAGAGATTCAGATTAGAACCGCATAAGCAAGAGATAGAAACTTAGACATAAGTTCTGTTTGCCTCGCATGCACCCTAGAAATAGGATATGATAGTATGCGGTCACCTTGTGTATGTGTGCATCATTCATCATCGCATAGACAAGAATAGAGGCTTAGACATAAGTCTTATTGACATTATCGTATACATCGCATTCGTTCTAGAAATAGGAACTATGGCATTTGCATTGAGAGATGACATGTTTTTCTGTGTGTGTAGCATGATCGCATAACTTGAACGCAATCTTAAGAAGTGTTAGCTAAATCCCTTCTCAACCCATTCATCGCATACTCATTGTAATTCTCGATTTCATTAACTCTTTACTCGAATCGGTCGCATAGGAAATATACTTAAAAAAAACACCATCCAACTTATTTGTTTTTGCCACTGCAAAGGAATCAAATTTACTATCGCATAGTAACTCAGTAGTCCCTGTGTTCGACTCTGGACTTACCAAGAAACCTAGTGAGATTTATACTTGGATCTTAGGAAAACTTGCATGTGCAACGCATAACATATCACCGCAACTCATACCATAATCGCATCATATTTACAACGCATCAAGTTTTTGGCGTCTTGTCAGGGACTACGGCAGTATATATTGCACTAACGATAATTTTTTGATTTTCTTTGCAGCTTTCGACCTCTGTGCATTGTCGTTCCTTTGGCAAAGGAAGAACGGGTATCATATGAGCGAAGGACACATTCCTGAGCCCAACTACGATCCAGAGATCGAAAGAACGTTCCAAAGAAGATGAAGAAACAACCGTCGACAACAACAAGAGAGAAATCCCAATATGATGGAACAACTGGAAAAAAGAGCAGCAAATGCAAACAACATCATGGCAAACCCCATTCTCCTGGCGAACGACCGCAACAGACCCATCTGGGACTATGCGTCGCCTAACTCTATGATTTCTCCCCAGGAATCATGAGGCCAGCCTTGAACGGATCGAGATTTAAGATGAAGCCGGTTATGTTGCAGATGATTCAGACAGCCGAACAGTTTGGTGAAAGGCGTGGCGAGGACCCGCACGCCCATCTCCGGAGTTTCATTGAAGTATGCAACACTTTGATGTTCCCAAATATCTCAGCTGAAGAAGTTCGACTAACGTTGTTCCCATTTTCGTTATGCGATCAGGCAAGGAAATAGGCCTATTCTCTCGAACCAGGGGAGATAACCTCGTGGGAACAAGTTGTAAAAAAGTTCATGATGAAATACTTCCCTCCTACCAAGAACGCAAGAAGGAGGAGGTTGATTACAAATTTTGAACAGGAAATTGACGAATCGCTCAGCGACGCCTGGGCGAGGTTTAAGAGATTGGTGCGAGATTGTCCGCACAATGGATTACCTGACTGTCTCCAGATGGAGATATTTTATCACGATTTGAACCCTGCATCGCAGACAGATGCCAATGCGGCAGCAGCTAGTGGTCTGCCTGACAAAACTTATGATGAGGCTAAAAATATTCTTGATCGCATATCAAAGAATCACGAAGATTGGAGAGAAAGCGATCAACGACTAAAAATTCGAGAATGTGACATAAAGAATGGGGCCATTGCATCTCTACAGAATCAAATGAATGTGATGATCAATCTATTACAGGGCATCGCAATCAACATCCCTGGAACACAAAGAGGGCAGGTCAACGCAATTGAGCAGACAAGCGTGAGTTGTGCTACTTGTGGAGATTTGCATCCGATTGAAGAATGTCTGAGGAACCCGCAATCAGTATACTTCATAAAAAACAATCCTTTCTCTAACACATACAACCCTGGGTGGAGAACCCACCTCAATTTCACGTGAAAAAATACCCAACAACAAAATTATCAACCTATGGCGCAAAAAGAAGGGTCGCAAGGATTTTTCCAGAGAACGAACGATCAACCGCAACATCAAGCCAACAGCTCACAAGTACCGCCATCTTTCTCTCTTGAGAGCCTATTGAAGGAGTTTATTGAGAAGAATGAAACAGTCCTCCAGAACCAGGCGACTTCAATCCGCAACCTAGAGATCCAAATGGGACAGATTGCGGGAGAGCTGTAAAATAGACCACAAGGGATGTTGCAGAGCTCAACTGAGCTCCCTCGCAACCCGGGGAACACAGGAAAGGAACAATGCCTAACAATCTTCTTGCTAAGTGAAAAGATGACAGCGGAAGAAGGGAAAGAGCGCAGTAGGACCAAGCTGAATGCAATGGAATCCAAGAAACTGATGACACAAGAATCAGAAGAACTTGAAACGATGAAACCGGAAGTTGCATCCACCCCCAAGCCTCTAGAACACGAAACAGAAGAAGTACAGCTACCACCATTCCCGCAAAGATTGAAAAAGAAACAGAATGATGAAGGAAAGGTCACTACAGTAGCAGTAACGCTACTTTCAATTGGAGGGGTCTACATTGATCAAGCACTATGCAATCTTGTGGTGAGTATAAATTTAATGCTACTTTCAATTTTCAAACAATTGAATATGGGAAAACTAACACCCACGATGGAGACTCTCCAGCTTGCGGACAGGTCCCGAGTACACCCTGAGGGAGAATTGAAGGATGTCTTGGTCTCAATTGATAAATTCGTTTTACCGACAGACTTCATCATTCTGGATCATGAAGCAGACGAAGATGCACCCATCATATTGGGATGACCATTTCTATCGACTGGTCGTGCTCGAATTGATGTGCACAAGGGAGAAATCATGATGAGCATTAATGAGAAGAAGCTCCAAATTGAGGCGATCAAGATCCCAAAGGATGAAGAAAATGAAAGAAAACCTCCGTGTACTTGAAAAATCCAAATTGAAGAAGAAACAAGCAGTTCCTGCGTTGATAGGCGACATAAACTCATCATGGACGCATTTTTTTAGTATCCTTTTTATGTCTTTCTTTCATGAACTTACTTTACCCTTTTTGTATAAACACTACTCTTTGGAATTTCCAACTCTGTCAATCACACTTTTTTTTACCCTCTTAATATTTAGCAACGATCATAGTAAACGATTGCGGTGGAACTACGCGATAACCGAAAAACAAACGACCAATTCGACCAGCCCATTGCAATCGAGGAATCAACCTGCCGCAAAGAAGGATGTGATCACAGATTATGCAAGCAACAAAGAAAATTTGGGGGTTGTATCTTTCTTTGACTTTTTTATTCCAAATTTTGCACTCGGAGATCTCATTTTAACATTGCTAATTTTATCATCGCATCCTCTTTAGTTTGGCGCAATCATTGAATGATTGATTACTTTTTTTAGTCACTGCATTTTTTTCGTACCAATTATGATTTCAATGATGAAACTCTTGCCTTTATTTCTCATCGCATGTACTAGAATCAACTAAATTTTAGGACGAACAATTCATGAAATATTTCTAGAAGTTAGTGGTCCACCAGCTTTCTTTCAAAATGATTTTTCTGAAACTTCCTAAGAGCATCGAATGAGTCATTTCAGTCTATCAGAAATAAGGACATTATTGCTATAAATTTGGGGGTTCCAGTATTTATTTTCAACCTTTAATAATAATAATAATAATAATAATAACGTTGAGATCGGATCCTACTCGTAGTTGGATGTTCACATGATACCCGTGGGGGCAAGCCAAAACGAAGGTGGGAATCGTGATCAACGCATAAATCAAGTGATCGCAACTCCACTACCAAGTAAAATGGGCATGAGTTTAGACTGAGAAAAAGCGTCATGCTCATAGTTGGGTGCTCGCATGACACCCGTGGGGGCAAGCCAAAATGAAGGCTAGGCACTTCGATTAGAGCAAGGTCACAAAAAAAATATCTAAACCGCGCAAGGATAAAAATCATATGGAAACACCTCGATTGGAAAAAGTTTTGAAATAAAACATGCGATGTCCTAGAAATACAAAAAGTCTTTTTAAAGGTTAAACTTGTGGTCCCTAAGTATTAGAAATATTTTAGGAAGAGACCAGGATAGAAATTAAGAAGATTTTGGTTCATAGAATTTGAATAAGGCACCTCGAGAAATCTAGATAAGGAAAAGGCGGTTGACTCTTTAAAGAAAATCTTTAGTTTATGCTTGAGGACAAGCATTGTTTTAAATTTGGGGGTGTGATAACGGGTAGAAATGCACGTTATTACAGCGCAAATAAGTAAAACAATGAGGGAATGCGACGGTAAAAATATACAAAATCATGTCCAAAAGTGTTAAACTGAGAATATTGCGATCGCATGCGCCCATCGCATAAAAGCAGCTAACTTACTTATTTTGTGCAGGAAAAATGCGTTGGTGCAAGTAAAATTGCGATCCAAAAAATTGGTCGTCCGCGCGCATTGAAAGATTGCGATCGCAAAGTCATGCGATCATATGCGTTCGCGAAAAGTTGCTTAAGAAGGTGGTCGCATAAAGACTGTGCATCAAGGTGATAACATAATAAATCATGATGGGATGGAAATCTGATGACGGTCGAATTCGAATTTAGTTGACAAGCCATTAACGACACACTGTAGCAAGTACACTCAACTTTCGGTGACCATTAATCGGTGCATCAGAGCAGGAGATTTAATGACGGCCCATCATTGCAATCATTAGAAAGAAAAGCTTTTTCACCTTGAGCTCTATAAATACCAGAGGCCACCATTGTAAAAGGGTAAACAAGTTAGATCATATACATGATAGAGAGCCATTAGTCTGTTCATAGTCATACTTATACTTAGAAGACAGAGACAAGCAAAGAGAAGAATACACCGAGAGATCATTCCTGGGCAGCTCGAAAGATTGTCGGGAAGTGCTACAAAAGGAGAGAGGGTCAACACTTGTGAAAGCAAGGATATTCTTCTCGACAGAGTTGGAGTAAAAAGACAGTGTAAAACCCCACGGGAGGTAAGACATTGCTACTAGGCTTCTTATCTCTACATTCTATTGTTATTCTTTATTCTGCACTTAATTTATAGACAATGGAAATCTCATTTCAACTTATGTTCACTCTCTTCTTACTTCGCATGAGTAGCTAAATCTCTAAATAGGTTGAGAAGTACTTAGCTAACATGACCTAAGATTTACATTTTATGCGATCATCTTATCTTATGTATGCGTTATTCACCCTTTAGAGATACTTGAGAGAATAGTCTAAAGAAAAAATCTAGACTTGAGAAAGTCAGATTAGAATCTAGACTTGAGAAAGTCAGATTAGAACCACATAAGCAAGAGATAGAAACTTAGACATCAGTTTTGTTTGCTATTATGCATCACTTGCACCCTAGAAATAGGATATGATAGTATGCGGTCACCTTGTGTATGTGTGCATCATTCATCATCGCATAGACAAGAATAGAGGCTTAGACATAAGTCCTATTGAAATTATCGTATACATCGCATGCGTCCTAGAAATAGGTGCATTGAGAGATGACATGTTGTTTTGTGTGTGTAGCATGATCGCATAACTTGAACGCAATCTTAGGAAGTATTAGCTAAATCCCTTCTCAACTCGTTCATCGCATACTCATTGTAATTCTCGATTTCATCAACTCTTAACTCGAATCCATCGCATAGGAAATATACTTAAACAACATCCAACTTATTTGTTTTCGCCACTGCAAAGGAATCAAATTTACTGTCACATAGTAACTCAGTAGTCCCTGTGTTCGACCCTGGACTTACCAGGAAACCTAGTGAGATTTATACTTGAATCTTATTAGGAAAACTTGCATGTGCAATGCATAACATATCACCGCAACTTATACCATAATCGCATCATATTTATAATGCATCATCAAGCTCAATCAAGTAATGAATTTATGAATTTGATCGTGTCTATCAAATATTCATGTGGCAATAAATAAGATTTATTGTCGCAAGAAGTGAACATAACTCAACTGGCATATGAATGCCGTATCGACTAAAAGGTCAATGATTCAAATTCTTCTATTCAATTTGTACTCAGAAAAATAAAAGCAAAACAGGAAAAAAATGCATGCTCAACTGATATGTGAATGTATTACCGACCAACATCTGTAGTTCCAATCTCCTTATCCCTACTGTGCTAAAAAAAAGTTTAGAAAAAAAACTAGAAAGTTATGGAATTCCTACCAATCTCCCTATCATTAGAGCTTCTAATTTGTAGGTCCACTAGGTAACCTTATTAGCTCATTAAAGAATATTAATGAGGAATGATTTGGATTGTTTGAATCAATTGAGAAAATTGTATATTGATGTGATTAGTATATAATTATTATAGATATGATCTATAATTCAAATTATGTTAGAGAGAAATATTTGAATGAGATTCAAATATTTCATTCATATGAATTAGATTCATAAAGATTTAATTAATTATAATATTAGAGATGTGGAAGCATATAAACATGTGATGTGTATATATTAATTAATTAATTAACTATATATTAAATCGGATTTAATGTATGGTTATTTAATTAATGTGTCAATTAATTAAATGAGGAGATATCTAATTAATTGACATCAATGGTGAAAAGGAAAATACTTGGAGAAGGGGTAAAACCCTTTTCCATAGAAATTCATCCTATTAGCCCATTCAGGGCAAGCTTTGTTTTTGTGAAAAACATACCTATCCACCAAAAGAATTCCTCTCTACACTCTCTCTGCAATCTCTCTTGACGGAACTCTTATTCAAGAGTACCTACGAGCGGAAGCGGATCTTTCCAATTCATTGTGACAGAATTTCCACATATACATTCAAACAACCTAATGTGCATTCATAACGCTAAATTACTAGCATGCTCAGAAGGAACAATAAATAAGAGATCGAGAGATCATACCATTTGAAGAATTATTCTTCACAGCAAATTTCACTTTCGCTGGAACGGTAAGCAATCGTTCAGCAAATCCCAATCGTCTACCTCGAACAGTCTCCACACGAACAGAAGTAAACAAGGACGGCACCATCACTCAGAGCCCTCAGTATTCTCGGAGTGATAATCCAAAGGGTGGGCTTTGTTCGGATTTGGTAGAGGGGAGGAGGAAGGGAGATCGTATACAACGATCAAGCAAGTAAGAGAAAGGCTCGTCCATCGTATAGACAAAATGCTTAATCGTTTAGGTGAAGTATACGATCATGTAGGAAAAGGTAAGCAATCGTCTATGTGTAAGAAAAGCTAAGCGATCATCTATACGATCGTTTAGTAAATATCAGGCGCTAAACAATCTCTTAGGAAAAGGTAAACAATCGTTTAGTAAATAGCGTGCGCGGGTATAAGCATTAAGCGATCGCTCAGCACTATCATACAGGTAAACGATCGTTCAACACTATCGTATAGGCACTGATTTTACCAAGCGATGACACACTTTAACACTATGTCCGCGCATCCATTGCTTAACACACCGTGAGCTATTTAAGCATCTCAAAGTGATTCTTCAACTTACTCATCCGTTATGAAATAAAAGAGAAGCCGAACTATTATCCCTTAACCGTCCAATTAATAGATAATGAATATAATCACATTATATTCATAACCTATGGATTAATATCATATATTAACCATAGTATTTTTCTTCCACTAGATATAAATCATATTTACATCCAATTTCCTTCAAATTAATGTATCTCATACATAAAATTAATTATATCACATATAATTAACTAGTTCAATTATATCATATATAATCGAACTCCCTCTTGTCAATTTGAATATTTGAAATTGACCCAAAAACTAATTCTCAACTTGTATCCAAGCTACCAAAGGGATCTTATGGACCTATGGCTCAAAGCACCAACGGTACGTGAATAACTGACTAAACTCATTAGTCACGATATCCACTATTCGTTACTTGTCAGGTATTTCACTAAAGACTGATAGTTGAACTGTTCTTACCATAGATATATTTCTATGTCCATTAGATATAACCAATCATCAGTACGATGACCCTTCATAAATGCTCATAAGTAGAGCAGGGCGAATTTACCGTTTTATCACTGTAGTTGTGATGACGGGCAGAAATGCACATCATCTTAGGCCTTTTATTAGAATTATGAGGATTTTTAAGTGAAATATGCGGCGAAATGTTAGGAATTCATGAGAAAATGAGTTTGCGTCATTTGGCATTAAGAATCTCGGCTACCCACTATTATGCATTATTATGTGTTCAATTGTTTATCTTTGTAGCTAACGCAGGAAGTGGACACATACGCGGAAGCCGGGCTATCGCAAAGACGACCGCATGCGGAGAATTTCTCCATCGCAAAGGCGAACGCATACGTTCAACGCATTAGCATTGCGATCATCAACCGCATGTGTCCATCGCATAGGAGTTACGATCATCAAGCAATTGCGGTCATCGCATAAAAGTTGTCGTCATCAAGTGAATGAGGTCATCGCAAGATTGCGGCTATATGATGATAACCATAATAGAGGGATGAACACAAAGTTGGTGGAATGGAAACATGAACAGATATCTCGGGAGAATCAAAAGATGATGTTGACATTTCACCTACCACGCCATTAGCAGCAAAGATTCAGAAAAGGACCATCGCGCTGTAAATGTCAGAATCAGAGCAGGCTCATTAATGCTGTCGGCGATCAACCTCTATAAAGAGAAGCCAATGAGTAGAATTTCATATCATCCAAGTTTCTACCTTCGGGTGGATCCTTGTGATCCAAATAAAAGCATGAGAGGAAAGTTTGAGAGTTCTTCATCTCCTTCATCCATTCCGAGTGACGACCGAAGCCTTCGTCGAAGCCAGAGCTCGAGAGAGTCTGCTCCACCGCCCATCCATGGCACCATCGGCAGCCTTGACACACTTCTACTGGAAGCAAGACATTGCGTCCTGCTAGCCTTTTCCATTTCTCCTCTTTCCTTATATTGTATTGTATTACATTCTGGCTTAAGGAATCAATACATTCTGTGATCAATACATTTCTATATTTTCCTTCGACTCCATCTCCATCTCCATCTTCATTTATTTAGCATCCTTAACTTTCATTGCATCATTTAGTGGGATTGTTAGAGTATCGCATACTTAATCATGCGGCATAGGAATATAAAGCATGTAGCAAACCACCGGGAGGTGTGCGTTGCGTGAGTGTGTGAGAAAAATTTATTTGCTTAGTGTAAAGCTATAGCAACGTTTGTCTATAAGAACACGCAATGCTTGTCTATGAGTAAAGTCAGCAACAACTAACTACCCAAGAGAGTAAGCTATAGCAACGTTTGTCTATAAGAACAACTAAGCAATGTAAGCAAGTGTTCACAAGAGATAGGAAGAATCTTATGTCAACCAGGCTTTTTTGGTTACCTTGTCTTATGTATGCGTCCATCACACCTTTAGAGCTACTCGAGAGAGAGTCTAAAGAAAGAACCTAACACTTGAGAGAGCTAGGTTAGAATCGATGCTCAGGAGAGCTAGATTAAGATCGCATAAGCAACAATGAGACTTAGGAATAAGTTCCGTTTGCTACTACACTTCACGTGCATCTGTGTCAGGTGTGTATGGCATGATCACATTAGTTTGCATTGGCTAGGGTTGCACTTGCGGTCAAGCTTAGGGTTGCGATCACATTTTATCTGTTTTTCCATGCATTTACTAGGCGTCAACAGTTGTCGTGTCTTTACCTCTCATTCGTATTCTCACCGCTTAATCTGTTAGTTAGGAGTAGGAGTAGTGCTTAGCTTAAAACCCCCATCATTCTTTTATCCATCTGCCGTAAACACATCACCACATACATTTAGCTACAAGTCCCTAAGTTCGATCTCGGATCACCCGAGAAACATGCGTCCACGTTATACTTGGCGCAAGCGCAAGAAAACTTGTGATAGGAACGCATGGTCATTGTATACGAGATCAACGCATACATTTCATTCCAACGCATGACTACCAACACATGAGTATAAACGCATAACCTAAGAAATGCATCACATATTGCGTCCCATTAATTTTAGTCATCAAGTTTTTGGCGCCGTTGTCGAGGATCGAACCTGGGTCGCCCGCGTGACAGGCGGGAATATTCACCACTATACTACAACGAAGCAGCCGAAGTGGAGAAGAGCGTTGCGGCCATGGTTAGAGGAATGAGTATATTATATTCTGAGAGGCTAGTCATCGCAAAAGAAAGGTAGAAGGTGAGTTAAGAATTCTTGAGTATAACGCATGCTTGAGGACAAGCATGATTCTAAGTTTGGGGGTGTGATGATGGGCAGAAATGCACGTCATCTTAGGCCTTTTATTTACAATTATGATAACCTCTATAAATAGAAGCCGATGAGCAGAATTTCATATCATCCAAGTTTCAACCTTCGGGCGGATCCTTGTGATCCAGACGAAAGCGTGAGAAGAAAGCTTAAAAGTTCTTAATCTCCTTCATCCATTCCGAGTGAAAACCGGAGCCTTCGCCGGAGTTAGAACTTGAGAGAGTCTGCTCCACCGCTAATAACTTGTAGAAATACAAGTTATTTAAACTGCTTTATTTAGATATTGCGGCCAACAGAAAGGAAAGTTGTGTCAATTGTATGAAAATTAGTTAAGAAATGCAAGAATTGTAAATTGTCGGCAATACACCCACTAAGACCATTAAGATTGTAGAAAAGGATATTTCAAATCTATTTTGCAGGAAACCAAGTCACCGTATGCACTCATGGCTCAAGAGAGAAAGAATAACGCATCTACGTCGCATTGCGCCCATCAATCAGAAATGAATAGACGATCAACGCAATGACGACACAATGCGACAGTCGATCCAGAGCTGAACTTCAATCGCATGCAGTAATAAAAACAACACCGCATGCGGGCACACGATCGAAAGATGCAAATGAGCAACGCAAATGCGGAGGATTGTGACACATGTACAACTAACCGTTGTGCATATTTGTCAGACTGATTGCATAACAGAAGGAATATTTATTCCACCATTTTCGGACTATCCATAACAATAAAATGGAGACCACAAGTCAGAGAGTCAAAGCCTTCAACCTATAAATACCCTTAAAGAATTCACTGAAAGATATACTTGATACGGGGGTATAATTGATACGAGGCTATTGAGAGAGAGCTGATCTGAGTGATGATCGGAGGAAACCTGGGAAGAGAAGAGACAAGGCCAGAGGTGAGTCTATGTGTAATTCTGCCAAATCCCCACCGAGAAGCTCTGTACTTAGATCCCTTCTACCGATTGAGTAAGCCTGAGAGGGAAGCTATCCTTCCATTCACTCCATAGACGCCAGCAAGCAATTCTCCATTCCAGATCTGTGCCAAGACGTTGGCACTTATTTTTATTTGTTTCTAACTCTCATTCATCAATTGTATTTCATCTTCTTAATCTCTTCATTCACAACCATGTATCAGATGTTAAATAGAATTATTGAATGTCTTCATCATTTCCATTTTCACTTCTCTGTCTATTTCCGTTCCTCCATAAATCATTTTCTCCATGATGTTTTCTTAATCCCTTGGTGATTAATATGAATTAAACAAGTAACTTAGTCTATACTAAAGAAATAAAGATGTTTAGCTAAAGCATGCTAGACGGCATCTTCACCTATGAGAGCAGAAGTGAAGATGCCATTCTGATTTGTCGAGAGAAGGTTAGAAGAATGCGTTAACTAAAGCAAGAAGTACTTCCAGAGATGAAAGCAATCTTGCGTTCATCACGTTCATCCCTGTTTCACCACAGAGATGCGGGAAACGCGACCGATCACCGAGAGGTGTACGCCAAGGGAAAAGCGGAACCATACTTGTATCTTTAATGCAATTAAGAAACTTGCGTTGTTTACATTAATTATCCTTTCTCTTTCTATATCACACATAAGCCTTGCCACCGCATAACATGATCTTTGTATAATCTTCACAGTCAGTCTCAGCCTCAGTATCTTGTATCATGAAACCTGTATCTTGTATCATCTTAGCTTAGGTTTATTTCATCGCAATTTACTTTTACCACAATTTACTTTATTATCACATTTTTATCGCTTACCTTTACTTTATCGCATTTTTAAATACTTGTACAAACAATCTTTTTATAAATTGAAAAACCGCTAGTCGCATATATCACAAATATAACGTAATTAACCTAAAACAATCCCTGTGTTCGACCTCGAATCACACCAAGAAACTTGCGGTGAAATTATACTTGGTTTCAACACAAGGAAACTTGTGACAACGCATAGTATACTACAAGATTCTCACGAATAACACATATCTAGAAGTAGTATCGCATAAATTAAGTGTGTCTGAATAAGCATAACACATCATCCGCATTCCATTCCAGTTCCAAGTCATTGAGTTTATGGTAACATGAGCTTGTATGATCCATCATTCATCACAATCCATATGCCTATTTAGAATCACTGCATCTTAAGCGTTGTATGGCATCATATCATAATTATTCCTACCAAGTTTATGGTGTCATTGCCAGGGATTGGCAATGGTTAGTGCTGAGTACTTTTGTAGTATGTGTAGGATAGATCTCTTTATACTGGCTGTTTATCGCCGAGAGCAGTCTGATAGCTTATGAGTACTGGAGTGATCCAGAAATTCTAAGCTGACCCAGAGATCAGGTGTACTTTTCACGTAGGAGCACATCAGAACCAGATTAAGCACCGGAATTTCAAGACCTACAGTTGCGGAGAATGCAAGGTTTGAGAGATGTGCAATGCATTCTCCATAAGTGGTGTGATTCCCAAAGGAATTAGATTGTATCTCTTTCCGTATACATTGCGGGATGAGGCAAGGAGGTGAACAATGTCGTTGATGGCATTGTGCAAGCAAGCTTGACCACCTGCAGGGGATGTTATTGCGGTAACTCTGAAAAACTTCTTTCAATCAGCATCCCCATATCTATGTTTAATTGCTTTCTTTACAGCTTTCATTTACTGCTTTCTAAATTGCGTTTTTTTACTGCTTATTAGAATTAGCCGTAATGCTTTCTGTATTTACTTTTTTTCCATATCATGTTTAATTTCTTTAATTTGTATGCATTAGTAGTGTTGTTCTTAAAATTTTTGTGAATGACTGAATAAAACAATGAACACCGCAAAGTCTTCTTGACTTGCGTTATTGATGAATTAAAAAGGAAAAATAAAAATTGGTATAAAACGCGATGATGGGTGCATTCCATGATAACAGATACACTTTGCGTCCATTACACCCAAATGCATTGCGTTGAGGGGTGTGTTGCGCTCGTATGTGTTATTTGCCCGTTCTTGGCGAAGATGCACTATGTTGAGGTAGTGTTGCGCTGGTAGACATACCGTGCACCCGTCCTCCAGAAATGCGTTGAGTTAAGGGGTGTGTTATGGGAATACATGCATTGTTGCCCGTCCTCAGCAAAAACTGTCTCTTATACACATCTAGATGTGTATAAGAGACAGTACTAATTCTGAGAGAGAGAGGTTGGTCTGAAGCGACTGTCCAGAGTAGATCTGGGAGAACCACGAGACAAGGTCGAGAGGTGAGTCTCTGAGCAGAGAATTCTTCCAATTCCCGTAGTTGAAGCTCTGTGCGAAGGTCAATTCTACCGGGAAAGCAAGCCTGAGAGGGAAGCTTTCCTCTCCACCACTTCCACACGCCGGCAAGCACTGTCTCCATTTCGAATCTGTGTCAAGATGTTGACACTCTTTCTGTATTTGTTTCTAATTTCTATCTCATCATCTGTATTCATTTTCTCTAATTTTTCATTCACAACATGTATCAAACGCTTAATTTTAGAATTAAATGTTATGATACTCACCATTGTCATCTCTCTGTCTCTTTCCATACATCCATAACCCATTTTCTCCATGATGTGTTCTTAATCCCCTGGGTAAATAGCAAGAAATAAACGAGTGAGTTAATTTGTGTTAAGGAAATAATTAAGTTTAGCTAGAGCATGCTCGACGGCATCTTCACCTGTGAGAGCATAAGTGAAGATGTTATTCCGCCTATCGAGAGAATGATGGAGGAATGTGTTAGCTAAAGCAAAAAGTATTTCCAGAGATGGAAACAAACTTGCGTTCATCACGTTCATCCCTGTTTCACATAGAGATATGGGGACGCGGCCAATCACCGAAAGGTGTACGCCAAGGGAAAGAGGAACCTTAGTTGCATCTTTAATGCAATTGACAAACTTGCGATATTTTTACTCTTTACTCTTTCTCCTTCTGCTTCATTCATAAAGACTTGCCATCACATACATCGATTCTTTGTACAACTTCACAGTCAAATCTCGACCTTAGTATCGTGTATCATGTATCTTGTATCTTGTATCATATTAGTTTAGGATTTTACTTTATTAACGCAATTTTAATTCATCGCAATTTACATTTCTGTATAAACCAGCGTTCTTTATTCATTGTTAAAAATCGATCGCATGTATCACATAAGTATCGCATTAATGAAAACGCTCCCCGTGTTCGACCTTGGATCATTCTGAGAAACTTGCGTTGGAATTATACTTGGTTTCAGTGCAAGGAAACTTGTGACACGCACTACTCCATCGCATACTACAAGCATATTGCAATCAATGCATATATTTAGATGTAGTATCATATAAAAATTCTCTTTATTGCAAAATACTTGAGTGCATATTTAGCACAACATTCATTGCATTCACAAGCCATGTGTTAAAGTAGATAAAGATAAAGAGATTAAATTAATGTTATCAAGTACATGGCAACATGAACTTGAATCATTTTCATCATCAGTAGTGTGTATAAGCGATAACACAGCAAAACATACATCCCATATCCTTACAAGTTTATGGCGCCGTTGCCGAGGTCATGGACTTGTTCATTCATTCACATTCATATTTTTCCACATGCTTAAAGATATAAAAATATCCTTACAGTCAACAGTTGTTGTGTCTCTACCTCTCAGTTACATTCCCATCGCTTTGTCTATTAGTTAGAAGTAGGAGTAGTTTATAGATTACAACCTCCATCATTCTTTTATTTATCTGCCGCAAACACATCACCGCATACACTTAGCTACAAGTCCCTAAGTTTGACCTCAAATTACCCGAGAAACTTGCGATCTCGTTATACTTGGCGAGAGCGTAAGAAAACTTGTGACGGGAGCGCATGGTCATCGCATATGAGTTCAATGCATATTTCCATTCCAACGCATGATCACCGACGCATGAGAACCAACGCATAACTTAAGACATGCATCACATATTGCATTCACACTAATTTTAGTCATCAAGTTACATCTTACTCCTTAAGTACCACTGATCTCTTTAATGAACAATACAACATAGTCCTACTATGTATGAACACCTCTCGAGCCATGAGAGTGTTATCGCTTAGCTCTTCAACGCATCATTTAGATACCGCAAAGAGGTAAACGATCTCTTAATGCTATCGCTTAGCATCTCAACACATACTTATCTACCGATCGAAGGTAAAAAAAATCGTGACAAGCGATCGTGCAGCACTATTGTATAGCTCTTCACCACATCGCTTAGCTCCCACCCGAAGCTACACGATCGTGTAATGCTATCGTATAGCAATATAATGCACTTCTTAGCTCTCGCAGGTACACGATCATCTAGCGCACAATACCTAAACAATCAACGCCCAAAGCTACACGATCGTTTAGCTTTTCTTCACATCATCTAACGCATAAAGCTAAACGATCGTTTAGCTACGGAAGCTCAATGATGATATGAACAGAGACTGATTTTTTGGAATCTGCAACTTGGCCTCTTCGCTTGTTTCCTCAAATTACATATTAATTTCAACTCTAATGGCTTCAAATAAATTACAGACTCTTGGGAAGACATATAAGCTCATCAAACAAGAGCCAATTACAAATTTAAACGAGAAATTAAAGGCCAAAACTCAGAAAACCATATCAATACAGCAGTTTAATATTTCTCATATAAAACACCCACCAGACCAAAATTAAACCAAATTGAATGCTTATATGATGCTCTAATACCAATTGTTGGACAGGTACCTGATAACGGGCAGAAATGCACGTTATCGTAGTGCTAAGTTCTTAAACAATGCTGGCTTGCCCTGATAAAATATGTTAAATTGCGTCCAAAAGCATTAAGTTTACAACATTGTGGTCACATGCGTTCATCGCATAGAAACAATTTATTTTTGTATTTTTATGCAGAATATGCATTGATGCAAGGCAAAAAGAGCGATCACAGGAAATCATTGGTCGAGTGCAGCATTACCGCAAGGCTTTGCGGTGATTTGTGTTCGCAGACATCTGCTCAAGAAGGATTACCGAATAGAGTCGGCGCAACTTGGTGGGTGCATCTAGGTGAAAGGCATAATTAATCACGATGGGACAGAAAGCTGATGACGGTCGAATCCGAATTAAGCTGATAACCGCTAACGATAACAAGTACATTCGGCTTTTCGGTGACAAATATTCGTCGCATCAGTCAGAGAATTAAAGCCATCCCATCTATGAAAACATAAGAGAAAAGCCGCCTTCACCTCAAAGCTCTATAAATACCAGAGGCATCCTTCAGAAAAGGGGTTCCACCAGTTAACAAGTTCACCAATTTGAAAGTTCTGAGTTCACAAGTTTTGTTCATTGTTTAGCCTTGTTCTTAGATTTTCTTTTATTTTAAGGCGGACGCGAGAGAAGGAGGTTGTGCCTACTGATCGTTCCGGTAAGCTTGGGAGAGCGTCGGAAGCTTCAAGATCAAAGAGAGAGTCGACTCCTGCGAAAGCAGGAATATCTTTTGAACTGTAGAGATTGCTAGTGTAAAAGCCTCGATCAGCAAGGGATTGCTACCAGACTCTCTACCTTTATCTTCCATTGTTGTTTTGTATTCAACTCATTTATAGAAATGGAATTTACTTCTCTATATCTGTTCGCTCTCTATTATTTACGCATGAGTAGCTAAATCTGTTAAATGGGTTGAGAAGCACTTAGCTAGCCTAACTGGGATCTTCATTCTATGCGATTATCTTGTATTATGTATGCTTCATTCATCCATTAGAGATACTCGGGAGGGTAGTCTAAGGACAGGATCTAGGCTTGAGAAGTTCAAATCTGAATCTAGGCTCGGGAGAGCCAGATTAGAACGCATAATCAAGAGATATGAGCTTAGGAATAAGCATTGTTTGTTATTAACGCATCACATGCATCCTAGAGATAGGATATGATTGTGTGCAGTCACCTTACTTTTGTGCATCTTGCATCATCGCATAGGAAAAGAGTAGAGATTTAGGAATAAGTTCTATGGACACTTTTGCATTCAATACATGCGTCCTAGACTTAGGAGCATCACATTTGCATTGGAAAATGACTTGTTGTGCATGGTTGTAGCATGATCGCATAGTCTGATGCATTCCCAAGTAACGCATAGAAGTTATCACGCATAGTTCTGCAAGTTCCCGTTCATCTGCATACTCAGTGCATCTATCACGCAATCAGACTTTTCTCAAATCTGCCATATTTGTTTATTTTTCATTACCACAATCAACAAACAAACCAACAATTAATTGAGTTACTGGTTACCGATAAGTTTTCTAAAAATTACCACCGCAACCTGTTTTTCCAAGTCCCTGAGTTCGACCCTGGACTTACCAAGAACTCAGTGGGGTTTACACTTGGATTCCACTGAGAAAACTTAAGTGCTCAACGCATTTTCATCATCGCAATTCATCCATAATTCTACATCATAAAATAACGCATCAGTACCAGCACATAACGGAAGCGACGAGGATCGATAAGCACTCTAATTGATTAATTTTAGCAGAAAAGAAAATATGCTCAAATAGAATTTAATGGGTTTCAAGACATACCTTTGAAGAATCGTTGAAATCTTGATTTTCAGCTGCGAAATATTCCAAATCTTTGTGTAGACCACCATAAGATCTTCCCTACTATTCTCTTGGTGCTCTAGATTGAGTGTGGGACTCAAAACAAGTTGGAATCAAAGGGAACTTGCAGAAGCTCATTGCAGCAACCCAAATGAAGAACATCTTCTTCTACCTGAATTTTTAGAAAAATTCAATCGGTTGCAATCCTCCAACTTCACTCCAATCTCTTCAATATATTACAGACTATCATGCAAAGAGATTTGCTGCATGGGGTGCAGCTCATGCTTGGAGGAATTGAAGGTTGATGATCATGGGTTTTTTGTGAGCTACTTTGAAGATGAAGTTGAAAAATCTAATTTTTCATTTTTTGTGTTTTTCTATTTCCAAAATCTATTTTTTATTTTAAAAACATATTTTCTTTCTAAAATCAAAATTTATTGATTTTACAAATTAATGTTCTAATAAAATTAATAAATAATTATTTAAACAATTTAAATAATTCTAATTAATTTAATATCCAATATTAAATTAATTTTTACACAAATTCATTTTCATAATAATTTAAATCATCATTATTATTTTATATATATATATATTATATATATATATATCTTCAATTTCGTTTGATTTTTAATTGGAACGTTTCAGGACCTACAGATCATGGGCTCCAACGATCTGAGATTATACGCTAGTACTCATTAGACCGATCTAACCCCCATTCGTTAACTAATGAGACACTCCACTAAAGCCTATAGTTGAACTCCCCTCACTGTAGATATATTATGCTCACTCGATATAACCATGATTAATAAGTCAACTCTTCACAGGTTGTTCATAATAACGGCTCGGTCGAATCTCTGTTTTACCCTTGAAATACCTCGTGTTCCTTAAGTCCCCGTTAATCAACAAAACAAAACCAAGTCCTCATAATGAACAATTGTTTTGTGATCCAATCAACAAAACCAAGTCCCTCTCAGGCCAATTAGAGGGTGGGGCCCCTTGTTCAAGACCCAGAATCAGCACTTAAAGAAACAACCTCTTTACTATCCCTAAAAGCGGGTAGGAGTGAATTCCGTCTTGCACCTTATGTCCTCAGCTATCTATCCGGTCTTACCCCTGAAATGGAAGGTTTATTGAGCCGTCGCTATTGAGCCAACCCTTATCTATGCAAATCTAAGGATAATTCCAAATAAACAGAAGTTCATAATTAGCTCAGGATTAAGATCAACTTACCTAGGTCATCGTTTTGAAATAGTCAATCTTAAATAGTAAACAACGTTATAAAGTAAGAGTGACTAATTTCGTGGTTCGATCTTGTGCAAACCCTTTTGCACAAGGACACCCCCACTCCTCATGTCCCCACATAAATGAATTAGGATCAGATCGTTTGTAACATTTTACGACTCCTTGTAACAACTACAGAGCAGGCCGCATCCGATAGTGTTACTAGAATAAGATACCCAACCTTATTCATATACTATAGATAATTTTGACTATTTACTTGAACCTGATCCATCTTTATATCTCCAAATAAAGTTCAAGTACTCATCCAATAGTCAAGAGACTTTAAGGTTTATTGGATTTCTATAAAGAAAAACATCTATTCAATAACACCTTATTGAATTTTTAGAATAAGTTCCATTGTCTACATACCACGAGTTTTAGGACATAAAACCCAACATGGTGGAGAAGAAGCTAAAACAAAAGTGAAAATGAGTAGATATACAACCGAGGAGCAAATGACGACGAAGAGGAAAGGAGACGTCGAGAGAAAACTGAGAGGAGTACTCAAATGCGAATAGAAACGCGAATAGGTGGCTTGTAAATGAGATGGAATAGGCACTTGTTTGGTTTTAAAAAGTAAAAAGTATATCTGGTATTTCACATGTGAAAAGGGATATTCATACAAAAGTTTTTAGAAAAATGTCATCCATACAAAAAATTTGCTTTTTGGGTTATTTTATGAAATTTTCTGCTATGTATGTGTACCTGATGTAATTAAATCATATAAACCTTAAGCATACATAAAAGGTTATTTTAATAATAAAATTCTTCTTTAGTTCAATCTGGTCCATCTCCTGTATCAACACGGAATGAAGGCGACTTTTGTCACTACCCTCATAACTGAACCTTCCTTGATCACCAATTTCAATACATTCAATGACATAGATCAAGTATGGATGGATAGCATGTAAATTGATCTAGATCATGCCTGCTTTCAACTGGTACAAATTTCTTAGTGAGATCATTCTTAAAAACTTTATGCTAAACCGCATTTTCAAAATAGCATGCATGATAAACAAGTTCAGATAATAAAATATAAACCATCAACTTTATTCTATATAGAAAATAAAAAAATTAAGGTCAAAGAAAATCCCCAATAAAAACTTCCACTAAACCATGGGATCCGAAAAGCGATTAACACCTACGTGAGCAATGAGCTCGTAAAAAATTTTAGGTGGTAAACTTTAGTCAACGAATTTACCACCATAGAGTTTGTTCCTATGTGTTCTATCTTAATTTAACCATTCTAAAACTCTTTCTTTCACAACTAAAGACTTCATGTCTATATGTTTTGACTTCTATTATTTCCGTTGTTGTTGGAATACATCACTGTCGACTTATTGTCACAAAATAATTTTAGTGGTCTTTCTATACCAATCACTATTCGCAGCCAGTGACAAAATTTTGCAACCATATTCCATGATTGAATGCCTTGTAACATGCTATAAACTTTACAGTCATCGTGGAAGAAGACATAAGTGCTTATTTAACACTTTTCCATGATACAGCTCCTTCAATTAACATGAAGATATAGCCTAAAGTGGATCACAAAGTGTCTTGACATCTAACAAAATCGGAAAAAAAAAAAAAACCAATGATCTCCAAAACTGCTAATCTCTAATAAGCAAGCATATGATATTTTGCTCTCTACAAATGCCTCATAACCTGTTTTGCTTCTTTCCAACGATCCATTCCCGGGTTGCTCAAATATCTGCCTAACACCCCAATTATGAACGCAATATCTGGATGCATACATACTTGGGCGTACATTAGACTTCCAACAACAGATGCATAGGGAACCTTCTATATCCTTTTAGTCTCGATTTAGTCTTAGGGCATTGACCTAAATGAAATTTATCATCTTTAGCAATAAAGGTATCTTCTAGTGCACAATCTTTCATGCCAAATCTACTCAAAAGAAACTTCAATATAGTTCTTTTGTGGCAATCTTAAAATACCATGAGAATGATCTCGAAGTATTTTAATTCTTAATACTGAAGAAGTATAACCAAGATCCTTCATCTCAAAATTATTTTTGAGAAACCTCTTATGTAATGTTATAAACCTACATTATTACTTGCTATGTGTATGCTATCGACATATAACACTAGAAAGATTAATCTACTTCCACTGAACTTGTGATATACACATTTTTCCACTATAATCACCTCAAAACCAAAAAAGGATATTACTTCATGGAATTTGTGATATCATTAACAAGAGGCTTGCTTGAGACCATAGATGGATTTCTTCAATTTTCACACCATAGACTTTGAATTACCAAACACAAAGTTTTCTAGTTGCACCATATAAACTGTCTCATCAATGTTTCCATTGAGAAACTCAGTTTTTACATCCATCTAATGTAGCTATAAAGAAAAGTGAGCTACCAGTGCCATGATTATTTTGAAAGAGTATTTCGATGAAACTGAAGAGAAAGTCTCTTTGTAATCAATGCCTTATTTTTTAGTAAACCCCAACAAGAAGAGCTTTATATCTGTCAATTTTGCCTTGCGAATTCCTTTTAGACTTAAATATCCATTTATAACCTACGAGTTTCACTCTCGATGGTTATTCGATAACTTCCCATCAGAAACCCAGATTTCAATGTCCCTACTTAAGAAGGTGTTTAAGGGAATTAACTAAGTATAAGTTAAATCCTATGTTGAGGAGAAGGAAATTTCTAAGTGTTGAATAGATTTTCCTTGAGTAGCTATGAGATAAGCCTTAGCTAGTGAAAATTTAGCTAAGTGTAAAGTCAAAAGGAACCATGCATTTGGTGATGAGGCTGAGAAGAGGTTAGAAAGGATTAAGCATTGAAGTAGAAGGCAATCATGCGTTGTGAGGTTGGACGCATGTTGGCTGAAGTGTTAGCAAGAGGCATTGCCAAGGGTTGCTCATGCGTTGAGGCTACGTGAGCGAAAGTGGAGAGAGCGAGATAATGAGAGTAAGGTGATGGGCAGGACGATCGTATAGCTATTGTAGGCGCTGAGCGATGCGCTAGACGATCGTGTAGCTGTAGGCGGCACTAAACGATGTGAAGTGATGCGTTAGACGATGAAGCTACACGATAGGCGATAGCACTTTATGATCAGTGTAACCGCTAGATGATAAGCATAGAAGTTAGACGATAGCACTAAATGATAGAACTAAACGATGAGCGGGTGCAAGACGATAAGCTTAGACGCTTGATGTGTTAAGTGCGGGTGCTGGGCGATAGAAGCAAGTGTTACACGATGGTGCTACACGATGAGCGTAAGCGCTACACGATAAGCAAAGCGCTGGACGATGGGCGATGGGCGATGGCATTGTCGTTGCACGATCAGCGGACGCGTTAAACAATAAGGCATTGGCTTTAAACGATAAGGCATCAATGCTACACGATGGAGCTAAATGATGGGCGCAAGATCTATGTGATAGGCTACGCTGAATATAAGCGTTAGCAAGATTGTTGAGAGCGAGAGATCACTAAACAATTGAGCTACACGATGGGGCATAAGTGCTATGTGATGGGACGCAAGCACTAAACAATTGTCAACAGAGAGAGGGCTGAATGTTATGTGACAGCGAGAGATTCATTAGATGATGGTGCTAAGCGATGATGTGTAAAAGCTACATGATGGACTAAACGATGGAACGGTGTTGAGGCTTACATTACGCAAGGCTGATAAGCTCACTCGAACAAATGGCTATACCGAGAGAAGGTTAAGCTTGAGTTAGTAGAAGTTGGATGAATAGAGTTTCATGCAAATAGAGTCTTATGCATGAGGAAGACAACTCAAGCAGGTGAATGGCATGAGAGTAGGTGAATGACAAGAAAGTAGGTGGTGGCAAAGCATGGTGCAAACACTCCAAAGTAGGAGGTATCTTATGTTGAGGCTTAGTAAAGATGAGAAGGATCGGTTCCTTTGGCCTATAAATACCACCATAGAGTGTCTCTTCAATTTATAAGCCAAATCCTTTTCAAAGAATATAAGGAAGAATGTTAGAAGGTAGATTTGGAGGAGACTATGCGTTGATCATGAAGGGCATGCGTTGGTAGCAAAACCACGCGTTGATCATGAAGTTCCAAGAGGAGGAGATGCTGTTGGACAGTGAAGTCTGCAAGTAGCATCAACTTGGGACGAAGAGTTCTCCCAGACTACTCATGCGTTTTAACTGATTTCAAAGCCACATGAAAGCTGAGGGATTATAGTTTTCAAGATAGTGTTGTCAGAGAAAAATCTCCAAGGAATCAGTCTGAAGAGTGAGGAAAAGATAGAAGGGTCGAGCTATCGAGTAAGCTTGGGCTAGTCTTGATGTTTTGAGGATACCGGCCAAACCATGAGAAGTTCTGAGCTAAGATTTTAAGGAAAGCTTCCTGAGATATTTAGAGCATGTTTCTGTAAGAAAGTATCTCAAAATAAGGCTTGGAAGTATGAGTAATCTAAGCTTTAATTTGAATCTGGAATTTAGGGTTCAAAAGGGGAGCTCGAGGGACCAAGGAACTTCTAGGGAAAAAGGTTCCTATCTTACCAAGGTGAGTGATAATTCCCTTTAAGTCTTAAGCATATCTTTTAGAGTAAATTATATATACTTATGCTGTGAATGAGTAATTAGTATGAGAATGAGATTATGTGATCGGGATGGTCAAGGGGTCAGTAGATCTAGTTCCTAAGCCCCGAGTGGAACCTAAGGGGACTGTTAGGGGACCGAGAGGTCTAGTTCCTAAGTTTATGGGATGGTCAAAGGGCCGATAGGCCTAGCTTCTGAGAACATAAGTGGGGAGCTATGTGCACATAGGGAACAAAGGGAATGCAAGAGAGTAAGCGTTTATGATTAGTATCAGTTTAAACTATCTATCATGTGTGTAGGTAGAGTTTGAGATCAGACTCATTCAAAGCTGAGGTTTGTGTATTAACCTCGCAGTTGTGATATGCTTGTTATTTTATGAGTTGAAATAGACTCTAAAATTTGTTTACCACTCACTCAGCTTTGTGAAACTCATTCTTTTCTTTCATGTTTTTCTTCCCAGGTAGTGACAGGTGAGGAGTTCCGGGGTGCTACTAAGGTCAATGTCTACCACAGCCACAATCACACTTTCGGGTTTTAGAGAGTAATTGGTGTAAACTTTGTAGTTAAGTCTTGGAGTTGTATATACTGTTGTAATGAAATGGGCTTAATCAATCAGATGTTGTTTATTTTCTTTGACTTAAAGTTTACTCAGAGTAAAGAGATTAAGATGGATAGTAGGTATCACAAGAGGGTGGTATCTGCAGTCCTTCATGCCTCTCCACGGGCTCAGGAAGCAGGCTCAGGGTGGGGTGTGACATCCCAAATGTCATTATCTTTCATGGATTTTATTTTCTCTTCCATAGCATTTATACACATTTTAGAGTTAGAACTTTGCAAAGCTTGTTGGAAGTTGATTAGATCTTCTTTCATTATGCTCATATCATCCTAATGTTCTTGAAGAAACACTACGCAATCATCTAGAATTGCACTTCTTCTTTCTTTAGAGGATCTTCTTAGAGGTACTTCTTAAAGTTTTTGAGTTTTAACTTCAGGTTCAAAAATGAGGACTTCAATGTTATCTTGTTTTATAATTGGTTTAATAGTGAAGTCAGGAATCGAAGCCTAAACATCATCTATAACCACATTAGGGAAAGAAAGTAATTCCTCTCCAAAGACAACTTTCCTTATATTATCTTCCCCTCCAAACTCAACATTCTCAAGGAAACTGACATTTCTCATCTCAAACGATGATCTAGAAGTGGAATCATAAAACTCTAAATCTTGAGATCGCTCAGAATACCAGACAAAATAACATTTAATAGTTTTTTAGTCCAATTTTCTTTCATTGGTCTTGTAAGGCCTAGCCTCACTTCGACAACCCTAGATATGAAGATGTCTAATACTAGACTTCTTTCTTGTCCAAGATCATAAAGAGTTTTTACTACTGCTTGACTAGGTACCTTTTAAGAATATATGTTGCAGTCTTTAGTGTCTTATCCCAGAGAGATTCTGATAAAAAAGAATGACTAATCATACTTCTTACCATATCCTTAAGTGTTCTATTTCGCCTTTCTGCCACACCATTCATGTTGGGTTTGCCCGACATAATGAATTACGAGACGATTCATATTCCTCTAGGTATTTAGCAAAGGGCCTTGGACGTTGTTCACCTGATCCATCATATGTACCATTAATTCACCACCACGATCAAATTTGACAACCTTAATTTTCTTTCTAAGTTGAAGTTCAACTTTAGCTTCGAAATATTTGAAAATATCTAAAGATTGAGACTTCTCATGAATTAAATATAGGTACCAATATCTTAAATAGTCGTCTATGAACATAATAAAATATTGTTGTCTATTCCGAGAAGCCATAGAAAATGGATCAAAAATATTTGTATGTATTAGTTCTAAGACGTCTGAACATCTGTTGGCACCTAATTTTCTTATGTTTGTCTATTTTTCTTTAATACATTCTATGAAAACTTCAAAGTTACTCAAATTAAGGGAATCAAGAATTCTATCTAACACAAGTCTATGAATTCTCTAGTTAGAGATGTGATCTAAACGCTTGTACCATAACATAGCAAAATTCTCACTTAATTTATGCTTTGTACCACAAGAATTAAGATAATATGATTTGTTAAATGAAGTAAAAGAATCAAGCCTATATAGATTATCATAAAAAGAATCGGTACCAATAAGCTTAGAATCTTGAAAAAGACTAACTTTATTATTTCCAAAAGAACAAGAAAAACCAAATTTGTTCAAACTAGAAATAGAAATTAAATTCCATTTAAATGACAATACAACAAAAGTCTCATTTAAGTTCAAATAACAACCAGTTTTAAAAAGTACTTAAATTCTCGATAGCTTCAACTAGGACTGCTTTGTCATCGCCTACATAGATGAATCTTTCAACATCACTTGGCGGCTGGCTTCACAGACAACCATGTATAGATATACTTATGTGAGTAGTAGCTATGTAATCTATCCACCAAGTATCTATAGATACAAAAGCTAAATTAACTTCAGAACAGAAGGTGGAATGTCTAATGTTTTTTCACCTGGCGAACTCATTGGATTGTTGCGAGCGGAACGAACAGGGCGTGCTTTGGAAGAAGCGATCTGTTACCTAAATAGTAGACACAGGTAATAAATAAGAGAATACTAAAGATTCGAGCCATAGAATTTCTCAATTCTGACTATCTATAGATACAGAAGCTAAATTAACTTCAGAACAAACTGAAGTAAGAATTTACCCTTCTTTACACTCCACTTGGCATGATTGGGACAATCTTTCATGAAGTGATCTTCCTTTTTGCAGAAAAAAAAAAAATTCAAAAGCATGTTTCTTATTCTGTTGAAATGTTCCTTTTGCAACACCCGTAGATTTCCTTTTCTTCTTATCACGAGATCGAGTTGCCAAGTAAGAACTTTTTGTTCTTTCTCTCTTAATCCTATCTTCTCCTTGAACACGTTGTGAAATAAGCTTATTCCTACTCCATTTATCCTTCTGAGTATTATAGCTTATTGATGCATTTTGTACATGCGATGAAATAATAATGCTTATGAGATTTAATGCTCAGCTTTTTTTAGTCAAACCTCAAGTGTAAATTTGACCAAAGTTCCTGGTGAGTCTAGGGTCGAACGCTTGTAAGCACGCGAGGAAATTAAAAATATAATCTTAGAGCGAGTTGAAATGTTCAAAGAGGAGATCGAATAAGCTAACTTAAACCTAAATATGCGACAGGAATTGTGTTTAAAATGAAGCAGTGCGAATTGGATAACAGTTATACGATAGGAGGTTTGAAAAGGATTTTTACAAACTCTTTCTAAACTAGATGAAATATGCGATCAAGTTATACACTCAATGTTACGACCAACACTTCTCAGTGTTCTTTTCCACATTATCTTATCTCTAAGATGCATGCGATGTGTAATATGTAGAGAATGAACTTATTTCTAAGGAACATTTTCTCTTGTTTTATGAGGTCTTAATCAAAATTCTTTCAAACTTAGATTAGCTTTACTTAGAAAAATTTCTCAATTGATTCAAGCAACAAATATAAGTATGCATAAAACAAATTGATCGCATGATTCCTCCAGTTATTTGGTCATATTAGCTAAATCTTCTCAACCCATGAAGGGATTTTGCTATGCATGATATTGGTGAAAAAGATAGACAAGATATATAACATACATGTATTCATACTACAAATATGAATTTGTCAATACAAGAAATACAATACAAATGTACAAAATAAAGAGAAAGGGTCAAAGAGTCGAGTCGTGGTTCGTAATGTTTTGCTTCCTTTGGCTCGTTTTACAACTGCTTCACTTAGATGATTGAACAGTATTATCTTCTTCTCTCCATAGAATCCTAAACTCTCACCAAGAAGTTTCTATGAAAATTGATAGGGGTTTCTAGCAGATTCCCATCTTAGGGTATTCTTCTCATTTCCCACAACGTATCCCCCGATATATGTCGCGTTGTATTTTAACGTCCCCTTCTGTATGGCATTTGCATGGGTATTTATAGCTGCTTGCGAACACTTCTTTTCTCAAACTCATGATTGCGTTGATGGGGCGCATTAAATTCCATATCCTATCGTACCGTCTGCAACGTGTCAGGGGTTCATTGAATCTTCAACAAAGTTTTCCTATCAGCCACCAACATAACTTGTGATGTGAAACCAACCGCCTATGTCATGTCATGCCTCAACGCTTGTAGGTTATGCGATCATCTTTCCTTTTCTTCTCAGGAAACTTCTTGCTTTGAATGCATCAGCAGGTATGTGATTGCACGATCATCAAATTGCCAAATAATATTTTGCACAGAAGTAGCAAAATTAGTCTGGAATTTAAATATGTTATGTGTTAAAAGTATGTGATCGCGTGCTTCGCTTTTTGTATAGATTTATTGGCAAAAATTATCTAAATTTCATGCCTTTGCCTTATTATTTTAAATGAAAGAGATATAATAATTTGTATTTTTATAAGTTATCACTTTTCTTAAACTGAGTGAATTATGCAAAAAGAGAGATAAATACCCGATGGATGAGTAAATTTTTATTTATTGATAACTGGCAGAAATGCCAGTTATTATAAGCCTTTTATTTAAAATTATGAAGGCTAACAGGTAGAAAACGCAGTGATTATACTTAGAATTTGTGAAAAATTGAGTTTTGCGTCGATAAGCACCTAAAACCTCAATGACCCAATATTATGCGTTATTCTGTGCCAAAGTGTCTATTTTTGTAGCTATCGCAGGAATTAAACGCATTTGTTTGTAATAAGCAATCACAGACAAACGCATGCGCTGAAGCTAGGCGAACGCAAAAAACGAACGTAGACGGCAACCCCATGCGTCCAATGCATGGAAGTTGTGGTAAACGCATGCATCCAATGCATGGAGAACGCGGTAAACAAATAGAGATTGCGGCCACGGAGTGACAGCCATAATAGAAGATCGCAAGATGGGTAGAACGCGTTGATAACTTCAGTTAAATTAAGCTCGGACGCATACCTTAAGAGTATCAACAAGATAAGGCGATGTGAAAATGCCCATACCACGACAAAAGAACCAGTGAGCCATACCTTCATCATTACAGCTATCGGCATCTAAATTCTATAAATAGCCCTTGAGACCTTCATTTTAAGACATCTAAGCTTCTGCCTCAACGAAGAAGTTTGTGATCACAGATGAGAGCATGAAAGAGATTTCCAGTGAGAATTCTTCATCTCCATAGCCCAGACCAAGTGACGATCGGAGCATTCACCAGAGATAGAGCTCGAGAGAGACATCTCCACCATTCATCCATGGCACCACCGGCAGCCTTGACGCAGAATCCTTCATCTCCCTTCTAATCTCTGTATTGTATTACATTTTAGCTTGAGATATTAAGATATTTTGTGATCAATGCAAATCTTACTTCCTCCATCACCGTCTTCTTCATCATCTTCATCTCTATCATAATTTATCTTCAGCGTTTATTTATCAAAGTCAATCGCATGCTCAATTGTGTAGCTTAGAGATAGGACGCATGTAGTAACCCACCGAAAGGTGTGCGTTGTGCAAGTATAGTGAGTTAATCCTTTTTTCTTGGTGAAAGGCTGTGGCAACACCTGTCTATGGGATGTTGCATTACTTGTCTATGAGTTAAATAGTCGCGTCTAACTGCCTGAGAAGGTAAGGGATGGAACGCACTAAGCAAGGTTCGTATTGTTTCTAGAGATAGGCACAATCTTATGCTTGACGCAACCATGCACTATAGAGATATAGTCATGCGGCTGACCACCTAAAGGTGTGATGCGTTTGTGCAATGAACTGGGATTACACGGGCGATTTAAGATAGTAAATATTACTATGCATTATTGGTTATTGTGTCTCTACTTATTCTCATTGCAAGTCTTCTATTGCTCAATCTGTTTAGTTAGGAGTAGGAGTAGTGTGTAAAACAATTAAACCTTATTTGCTTTATTTTTATTGTTAGTCATCGCCTCAAACGCATCACTTCATAAATATTATTGAGTGACAAGTCCCCGTGTTCGACTTCAAATTACCCAAGAAACTTGCATTTGTGTTATACTTAGCGCAAGCATAAGAAAACTTGTGATAGGAACGCGTGGTCATTGTATGCTAAGATTAACGCATCATCATTCCGACGCATGATCTCAGACGCATGGGAACAAATGCATCAGTTATGTCTAACGCATGATTCCATGTTCAAACTCATCCGTCCTTAATAATAAAATAAAATAAAATGCGTCCCATGAATTATCTTCAACATTTATTTTGATATAAAGTGCCTTTAATTTACTTGTGAGATCGGACATTTTCATAATGTACTCCCTTTTATTGTTTCCATTGCCCATACTGAAAGAACCTTTGAAGATCCTTGAGCGGAAGCATGAAGATCGATCAAAAAATTTATTTTCACAGAACCAAAATTACAGAGTACAAATGTTATTCATCATCATAAATTTATAGCATGTAAATAAAAAGGAAATGGGAGAATTAGGGTGAGAGAAAACTTACCCTTGAAGAACCCTTCTTCACGTATTTCCTTCTTTCGGATCTGTCAAGAACAAACTCGATCCAAATTATCACCACCAGAAAAAGAGACTTTTGTATTCTCTAATGGGATGAGAATCAGTAAGGAGTTGTGAGCTCTTAGGTTTTTGGAAGAGAGGAAGTGATTGAGAGGAAAAACTCTTTTTTTTTTTTTTAGGGGAAAAAAAACTTCTTTCTTTTTGGAATTCTGTAAGTCTATTGAGCACTACCTCCACACATACACTAAAATAGAGAGAAATGAGGGGAAGGGGTTTACAACTCCTTCCCAAGATCATTTTCAAAATAAATTAAAATAATTTAACATATAAATATATGATAATTACCTTATCATATAATATATATTAAACTATATGTTGTATCTAATATAACATATAACCTGTATGTAAAAACTGTGACTTAAATACCATTTCAGCTAGTTTAGTCTAATAACCAACTTTATCTTGTAACGGACCATTGATTAGAACACAAAAGAGAATTTTCATACTTTCTATAAACAAAAATTGTTGTAAGCAATCTTCAAGTGAGAAAGAAAGTGAATCTTTCCGTGGACGTAGATTTATTGACCGAACCATGTAACTCTATGTGTTTCTTCTTCTTCTCTTCATCTTCTTTCAATCTTCATTTTTTTATCTGCAAATTGATTAAAACACAATCTTGTTATCAAATCATAACGTTTCCAAAGTATCGAGTAGCATCAAGTCAAGAATTTTCATCTTCAAGTTGCTGCGAGTAAAGATTAATACTCATCGAGTAGAATTGAGTAACGATCAACACTTGTCGAGTTCCATCAAGCAAAGAACAGAAACTCATCGATGATAGAAGGAAAATTCTACTGAGTAACAAGCAAAAACTCATCGAGTATCGAGTATCTATACATCGAGGATTTAACAGAGTCTTCCTTAGCCATTTCTTCACCATCTTAGCATTGATCTTGATTAATTGGGCCTAGAAAAGATAGTATAACCCAACAAAATTTGGTATCAAAGCATTTGAAGATCATCAAGATCAACATTCTTGAAGCATCAAGATACTTAAGAAAACCGTTCTCGACATTCTTTCCAGGTCAGTGATGGCTGTTGCTAGATTTAAGATAGAAAATTTTGATGGAAAGGGTGATTTTGGTGTGTGGAAGGTCAAAATCAAGCTTATTCTTGGACAATAGAGAGATCATAAATCCCTTTTAGACCCATCGACTCTGCCACCTATATTAACAACTCAAGAAAGGGAAGATGTGGAACTTACTGCCTATGAAACTTTAGTTCTTAATCTTAGTGATAGCATCTTGAGACAGGTGATCGATCAAGACACGAATTACAAAATGTAGCTCAAGCTGAAAGGTCTCTATGCAACTAAGGATCTGCCTAACAAGATATTTTTAAGGAAAAAGTTTTTCACATTTAAGATTGATTCTACTAAAGCACTATCAGATAATCTAGATGAGTTTAAAAGGTTAGTTTCTGAGTTCAAGAGCCTTGGCGAAAAGATTGGCAATTAGAATAAAGCCTTTGTTTTGTGGAACGCTCTACCTGAAGCCTATAAGGAGGTAAAGAATGCCTTGAAATATGGCAGAGAGTCAGCCACCACTGATGCCATTATTGCAAGTTTGAGAACTAGAGAGTTGGAGCTTCATACAATAAAAAAGGAATTGCATGATGCAGAAGGGCTATTTGTTAAGGGCAAGAACAAGTAAAATCATTCTAAATAGATTAAAAATCTGTCTGGTGAAGAGCATAAACCAAAAACCAAATTGAGATGTAACTACTGTAAGAAGAAAGGACACCTAATGAGGGATTGCTACACCTTAAAATGGAAAAATCAGGAAAAATAGAAGGATCAGAAAGGAAAACAGCTAGAAGCCTCAGTGGTTGAAGGGTCCTATTTCTATTTTGATGCTTAAGCATCTACTAGAAATAAAACCAACCAAATAAGTCCTCTTGGGAAGCATGACTGGGTACTTGATTCTGGTTGTACCTATCATATGACACCCTTTAGATCTTGGTTTAATACCTACAAGGATGTGGATGGAGAATCTGTGTACATGGGGAACAATGAAGCCTAAGTAATCAAAGGGGTTGGTTCAATATCCTTAAAGCTAAAGGATGGATCAATCAAGCTTCTCAGAAATGTGAAACATGTACCTTTACTTAAGAGAAATTTGATATCTCTAGGTATGCTTGACTCCATTAGGTGTGAATGTAGAGGAAAGGATGGAATCCTAGAAGTGATTAAGAATTCTAAGGTAATGTTGGTTGGTGAAAAAGTTAATGATCTCTATATAGTAAGAGGAGTAGAGATGATGACTAGTGCCTACACTGTTTCAACAGCAAACTTGACAGAGGTAGACTTGTGGCACAAAAGACTATCCCACATCAGTGCAAAAGAGATGCAAGCACTGTCTAAACAGGGTATACTACCCAAAGGGATCAGTGAGCATCTTTCCTTCTATGAATACTATATTTTAGGGAAAGCTACCAGACAGAGCTTCACAAAATCTCAGCATACCACCAAAGGAATATTGAACTATGTTCATTTTGAACTATGGGGACTATCTTCTACACCAAGCCTTAGTGGTTCGAGGTATTTTCTAACCTTAATAGATGATTTTTCTAGGAAGATTTGGATATACTTCCTTAAAACTAAGGACCAAGTCTTTGGGAAGTTTAAAGAATGGAAAGCTATGATAGAAACACAAACATCTAAAAGGTCAAAATACTTTAGAACTAACAATGAGCTTGAATTTTGTAATGAGGACTTTGACAAATAATGTAGTGAGAATGGTATAACTAGGCATAGGACTGTGAGGTACACATCTCAACAGAATGGGGTTACTGAGAAGTTAAACAGAACTATAATGGAAAGGGTAAGATGTTTGCTTTCTGATGCTATCCTAAGTGAAAACTCTTGAGAAGAAGCTACAGCATACACTGTTTATACCTTGAATAGGTGTCCTCACACATCTCTAGAGTTGCTTACCCCTGAGGAGAAGTGGGCTAATCATCCTCCTAATCTAGACAACCTTAAGTTTTTGGGGTGTGTAAGGTTTGTTCACCAAAATAAGGGAAAGTTAAAAGCCAGAGTTGTTAAGTGCATGTTTATAGGCTTTACAGAGGGTGTCAAAGGATTTAAAATGTGGCATCTAGTAGAGAAGAAGTTCATAATTAGTAGAGACATCACCTTTAGAGAAGAGGAGATGTTTATGTAAAAGGAAAAGAGACTTGAGGATGAAGTTGAGACATCTACCACAGGAATTGAGATGGATTTAACTACTAAGCAACCAATAGAACTTGACTTACCTAATGACACAAGAGAAGTTGAGGAAAATGTAAGGGAGCAAGAGGAGACTGTTAATGAGCAGCCAAACTTGAGTCAATATGTCTTAGCCAGGGATAGACAAAGGAGAACCATTACCCCTCCAGTAAGATATACTGAAATGAACTATATGAATTTAGTTCTAAATGTTGTTATGGCTTCTACTGAATAAGAACCAACAACTATTGAAGAAGCAACAAGTTGTTCTAATGAAAAGGATTGGATAGAAGCCATGAATGAGGAAATGCATTCACTAAATGTGAATGATACTTGGTCTTTAGCTCCTCTGCCTAAGGGTTATAAACCAGTTGCTTTCAAATGGGTTTTCAAACTTAAAGAAAGTGCATACTGTGATCAGAAATCTTGGTATAAGGCAAGGTTGGTTGCAAAGGGATTTACACAAAGGGAATGAATAGACTACTCAGAGAATTTCTCACCAGTTGTCAAACAAACTTCTATATGACTTCTCTTATTCTGGATTGCCCAAAATAACTTAGAATTGTATCAATTAGATGTGAAAACTGCCTTCCTTCATGGACATCTAGAAGAGACAATCTACATGTTGCAACCTAAGGGATTTGAAGTTAAAGGAAAAGAGAATCTTTATTGCTTACTCAACAAGTCAATCTATGGGCTAAAATAATCACCTAGGTGCTGGTATAGAAGGTTCAATGACTCTATATCGAGCATTGGATACAAAAGAAGTTCCTTTGACATATGTGTTTATGTAAATACAAGTTTCTACAAGGACAAGGTTTACTTACTCATATATGTGGATGATATGTTACTGGCAGGTAGGTCCAAAGAAGACTTAACTCATGTTAAAAACCTCTTAAAAAGTGAGTTTGACATGAAAGACTTAGGAGAAGCAAGCAAAGTTCTAGGGATTGAGATCCTAAGGAACAGGGAGGAAGCATCAACCAGTTTAACTATTGTGAAAAGATCCTAAAAAGGTTCAACCTAAGTGATGCTAAACTTGTAAGCTTGCCTATTGCTCAGCACTTCAAGTTATCCTTAGCTAACTCTCCTAAAGATTCTAACCTAGAACATCAAAAACAGATGTCTGTTATACCCTATAGTCAAGCAGTCGGAAGCTTAATGCATTTAATGATTTCTACCAGACCTGATCTCTCATATCCAGCTAGCCTTGTTAGTAGGTCTATGTCTAACCCAGGTAAGAGACACTGGGAGGCCACTAAATGGATCCTAAGATACTTAGTTTGGTCTAAAAAATCAAGACTAGTCTACCAAAAATCAGTTGAAGCAAACTTAGAACTATATGGATATATGGATGCTAACTATACTGGTGGTTTACACAAAGGAAGGTCCTTAACAGGCTATCTATTCCTTTATGGTCCAAATCTAATCAGCTGGAAAGCCACATTACAACCTATAGTGGCTTTATCTACAATAGAAGCTAAGTATATGGCATTAACTGAAGCAATAAAAGAGGCATTGTAGCTTAAGGGATTGTTGAAAGATTTTGGATTAAGTCAAACAGTGGTAAGACTCTACTGTGACAACCAAAGTGCTATACATTTATCCTGAAATCCATAATACCACACTAGAACAAAACACATTGATATAAAGTATCATTTTATCAGAGATAAAGTTGAGACAGGGGAAATAGAATTCTTAAAAGTTCACACATCAGAGAACGCAGCAGACATGTTGACAAAACCCGTATCTAAACTTAAATTGGTCAAATGTCTAAAATAAGTTGGTTTTGAACTTCCAAACACAGGGTAAATAGAATGGTTAGAGTCAGGAAGATCATAAGATTGCAGGCATTAGAGTCAAGGTGGAGAATTTGTAAAAAATCATGACTCAAATACCATTTCAGCTAGTTTAGTTTATAAAACTAACTTTATCTAGTAACGGTCAGATGGTATGTGTTATAAATACCACTAATCAGAACACAAAAGAGAATTATCGTACTTTCTATTTTTCTGTATACAAAGACTACTGTAAGCAATCTTCAAGTGAGAAAGAAAGTGAATCTTTCCGTGGACATAGGCTTATTGGTTGAACCACGTAACTCTATGTATTTCTTCTTCTTCTCTTCATCTTATTTCAATCTTCATCTATTTCTCTGCAAATCAATCAAAACACGATCTTGTTATCAATCATAACGTTTTCAGAGTCTCGAGTAGCATCGAGTCAAGAATTTCCATCTTTGAGTTGCTTCAAGTAAAGATTAATACTCATCAAGTAGAATCAAGTAACAATCAACACTTGTCAAGTTCCATCAAGCGAAGAACAGAAACTCGTCAAGGATAGAAGGAAAATTCCATCGACTAACGAGCAGAAACTCATCGAATATTGAGTATCTACACATCGAGGATTTAATAGAGCTTTCCTCAGTCATTTCTTCACCATCTTAGGATTGATCTTGATTAATTGGACCTAGAAAAGATAGTATAATCCAACACTGTAGTTTAATATTGTATCAAATACAATATAACCTATAATTTTTATTCTCTCAACAATGCATGATATTTAATATAAATCCTATTTATATTAAACTTAATTATATGAATCCAATTCACATAATTAATATTTGAATCAAATTCAAATATTTATTTCCTCTCAAATAATGTATCAAATACATTATAGAAATTATATCATATATAATTAAGTGGAATTAATTATATCACATATAATTAATTCCCTCAATTAATTTGAACAATTCAAATTAGTCCAAAATTTATTCTCATTTAATCCTTGTTGAGCTATAGAGAGGACCTCATGGACCTGTAGATTGAAGCTCCAATGGTACTTGAATAATTAATTGGTTTGTTTAAGCTCCAATGATACATACATGTTTAAGCTACAAGATAATCTTGGATCTTGGTTTATTGGTTTGTGGCTAATGCAACTAAAAATGAAATAAAACACCATATATTCTATTAAATAAATAAAATGTTTGTACGTTATAATTACAAACTATAGGACTCTACGAGATTTAGGACATCAACCCCAACACTTACCTCATGGAAGATAAAGAAGTCAAAATACTACTTGTTTCCCCTTTTTCATTTTTAACAAAATATTTCTCAATTTGAGTAAGGAATTTATTGGCATTTTCAATTTCTACGATAGAACCTTAAAAAGACTCTAGAATAGAGTGTCTAATGATCATTAAACACATTCGATTTGACCTTTTCCACTTCTCAATATTGGATGTATTCGACTACTCCTTTGCAGAAGTAGAATTATCGATCCTTAATGAAAGATTTAGATCCATACACCTAAGAAATATCTCTAGGATTTCCTTCCAAATCTTGAAGTTTGTTCTATTCGATTTAGGGATTGAACTCAGATTTTCAGATATTTGAATAAGAGGACTGAACAAAGCATATAATCACAATTAATACAATATATCATAAAATAAAACATGACAAAAATAAGTTTACATATGTGTGGGGCCCTTTTACACGATGCCTAACAGAACATTGATGTCTAACCTTTGGGCAAAGACACCCACTATAAATAGTACTCTCAGCGTAGTAATCAAAGTACTAACAATAAACTCTATAAAAAAAATAGCTTTTCTTTGGACCGACTGTTTTTCACATGAGCAATCCTTATAATTGTCATATACTCATTACTACACGCATACCCACAATTCGGCCAAATAATTATCGTTTTTTTGGGGCCGATAATTATCTGCATAAATCTATGAATATGTACATCTTATATTTAAGAATTAAACTAATCTAGATCATATAGGCTACTTTGGTAACATATTATTTTGCCCAATTCAATCCAAAATATATGACATAATTGTTGGGATTGGTGTCCTAATTCTCCTGGAGTCTCGTTGTTTGTAATTATTGTGAACCCCGAGCCCTAATTTCTCTACTTGAGTATGTTCCCTACTGAGACCAGTGTGGTGAGTAGGTTGATGTGAAAATTGATGTGTAATGGTAGAGAAAATGGTGAAAATTTAGAAGAAAAGTTTGAGTTGAAAACTTGATTCTTGGGTTGAGCTTGAAAAATTGACTAAGTATAACCCATGCGTTGGAGACTAGAAAATTAGCTAAGTGTTGTGTCATGTGTTGGCCATGCTCATTTTAGAGGTTATTTGGCGTTGAAGGAAGCCAAAGTGTGGCCAAGAGAAAAGCTATGCGTGGGAAGGCATACAGCAGCCAAAGTCTTGAGAGGTTAGCAAAGCATGCGGCAGCCTCAAGTGTGCGTGGGCATGGGTGTTGGGCATTGGAGTTGCGCGCGCTGGGTGATCGTGTAGCAAATGTGTGGTGCTACACGATGAGGTAGGCGATCTGTCTCTTATACACATCTAGATGTGTATAAGAGACAGGAGTAAGCTGGCAACTTGAGGTGAAACGCTTGAACAGACCAAGGGCTGAGCTTTTCTGTGCGTTGGACCTGCTGTGTAGGTCGAGGAGAGCTTGCAGTAGAGTCTTGGATGCATAAGTAACCTTGAGGACTGTCTCTTATACACATCTAGATGTGTATAAGAGACAGGGGCTGAGCTTTTCCATGCGTTGGACCTGCTGTGTAGGTGAGGAGAGATTGGAGTCTTGGATTCATAAGCAACCTTGGGGACGACCATATGCCTGTCTCTTATACACATCTAGATGTGTATAAGAGACAGGACCTAGGGTTGAGCTTTTCCATGCGTTGGACCTGCTGTGTAGGTTGAGGAGAGCTTGCAGTAGAGTCTTGGATGCATAAGCAGCCTTGAGAATAACTATATGCAGCTGTAAGAAACTTAGAGAGAAAAAGTGTTGGTTGCATAAGTGGTGTTGCGTTTGTGAAGAGCGGTTGGAAGCATTGCATGAGTCAAATCTCAAAGAAATTCCTAAATATTAAGGTATCCAGCAAGATGCGTTGAGTGAAAGACTTCAAAAGGGAAGGCTAAACGCAAAGCTTACTTAATGGTTAGTCTCAAAAGGGAGACCTATGCTAGTAGCTAATATATGCTTTTGTATCCACAAGATTGACACCAGTAATAGAAGCATATCGACCCTTGAGGAATAGTTATAAAATTTGTGAGTGACTAAATAATTACAATGTTTTAAGGAAACCATGTTTTAAAGAAAGATTATTCTCATGCTAGCTAGTTTTACAAAGTAATTTCCAAGAAAACCATAAGTTATGTTTTAAATGCATGCCATGTACGAAAGTTTATTGAAAAACTATTTATGCCTGTTTAATTACACAAAGCATGCGTTAGTATATTTAAAGACATGTTTTCTACGTGTTAAGCTTTACATGCTTTAAAGAGAAAGTCATTGTATAACTAGTTTTACTTGAAACTCGATACTGAGGGATATTTGAGAAGGTATCCGAGCAATTCGATAGTGAAGGACAAGTTTTGGGAAGGTATCTGAGCAAAAGTACCCAAGGTATGACGATACTTAGTTATGGCCACGTGCACGTAGGTAGTTAAAGTCAGAAATTGAGCAAAAGGATTCTCTCTTGACTAGCATTTGACATTAGGATTTAACCACAGCAGAGTCAACTATGGAACAGTTTAATGTTTTATGATAAAAACAGCTTTATATGTTTTATGCTTGGAAAATGTTTATACTGTAGTACAAGGTTACTGTAGAAATTTATATTTCAGTTTAATCTCTTTATTGAGACTTTTGCATGAGCATCAGTTTTCTTTCTTAAGTCACTCACTGGGCTAGTAAGCTCACTGATGCGTGGAATTGTGATGCGTTATGGTGTGAGTTGCGGTGATGTATGTTATGCGATGAACATGCAAGTTTTCCTAACAAGGCCCAAGTATAAACCTCTTTAGATTTCCTGGTAAGTCCAAGGTCGAACACAGGGACTACTGAGTAAATATGCGACAGACTCATCGATTCTATTGCGGTAGTAAAAACAAATGAAGTGGATAGTGTTTTGATTGAGATTTTTCCTATGCGACGGAATTGAATGTGGTGTTGATGAAAGCGTAGAGTTACAATGAGTATGCGATGAAGGGGTTGAGAAGGGGTTTAGCTAACATTTCCTAAGATTGTGTACAAGTTATGCGATCATGTTACACACAAATATTAGTACTACATTTCTCAATGCAGAATGCTATTATTCCTATTTCTAGGACACATGCGATGAGTATACAAAATAGTCGATAGGACTTATTTCTAAGCCTCTACTCTTGTCTATGCGATGATGGATGATGCACACATAAAACAAGGTGACCGCATACAATCATTCTGAATTCTAGGGCACATGCGATGTGTAAATAGCAATAGAACTTATGTCTAAGTTTCTATTTCTTGCTTATGCAGTTCTAACCTGACTCTCTCAAGCCTAGATTCTAATCTGACTTTCTCAAGTCTAGATTCTATCTTTAGACTACTCTCTCAAGTATGTCCAAAGGGTGAATGACTCTTGCATACGACAAGATGATCGCATAAAATGTAAATCTTAAGTCATGCTAGCTAAGTACTTCTCAACCCATTAAGAAATTTAGCTACTCATGCGTGATATGGAGAGATTGAACATAGATTGAAATGAGATTTCTATTTTCTGTAAATAAAGTATTGAATACAAAATAACAAATGGATTGAGAGATAAGAAGCCCGGTAAGCAATGTCTTGCTTATCGTGGCCTTATACACTGCTCTTTTTCACTCCAACTCTGTTCTAGATGTATATTCTTGCTCTCACAGATGTTGGACCTCTCTCCTTTGTGTTGCTTTCCAGCAGTCTCTCGATCTGTCTGGGAATGATCTCTCGACTTCCTCGTCTCCTTGGTCTTCTCCATCCTCTAAGTATAAGTGTGTGCAAGAATGAACTAACTATCTAACTCTCTAACTCGCTGACCGACTAACTCCATTTACACTGGTGGCCTTCAGTATTTATAGATTTTAAGGTGAAGTAGCCTTTCTTGCTAATGATTGCAATGATGGGCGGCATTAATTCCCCTTCTCTGATACGCCATTTAATGGTCACCGAAAGTTGAGTGTACTTGCTACAGTGTGGTTTTTAACGGCTTGTCAACTAAATTCGGAATCGACCGTTATCAGCTTTTTGTCCCATCATGATTTATTATGTTGTCACCTTGATTCGCAGTCTTTATGCGGCCAACTTTTTACGAAGCTTCTCACAATCACATAATTTTCGATCACAATCTTCAAGCGTGCTGACGTATTGTGCCTTTGAATCGCAATTTCTTATGCGCCATCACATTGTTCCTGCAAAAAATAGGTAAATTAACTGCTTTTATATGATGAGTTCTTGCGATCGCAATTCCTTTCAGTTTAGCGCTTTCGGACATGATATTACTTATTTTACCATCGCATTTTCTCATTGTTTTACTTATTTGAGCTGTAATAACTTGTATTTCTACCAGTTATCGCTTACCCCGTTTCCAAATGTTTTTCCTTTTCCTCAGGTAGTGGTAAAATTCTCAGGAGGTAGCTCTGCATTTTCTCTGCCACTCAAGGACAAAGTTATTGTAACCCGTCTATTAGGTGGTTACTGTAAATAGTGTACACATGTTACAGTTGGTCATATAGGGACTAAGTTTTTGGGTATCGGGACTTATGAAACTAGTAATGTAATCTCTCTAAATATTTTGTGTGTAAACTTAATGTTTTAGCCATAGAGGCATCCGCTGTATATGAGTTTGCATGTTGGTATCAAAGTTATTTCCGCTAGACTTATTAGGCAGTAAGTGTCAGCAAAAGGGTTGATAACTGCTGTAGTCATGTCATTTTCTAGGCTCAGAGAGTAGTCTGAGAGGGAGTGTGACAATTATACACATTGTTTTATGAATAAAATAATTGTTATTTCATTATGGCATTTACTCATATCCAATAAACTAAGCTTCATGGTTATCTTATGTAAACTTAAACATGTATATGTGATATACAAGTGGATCATGCCTTAAGTGATAACCTAAATAGGTCTTTAGTATAAGGATTAAGGTGGGATACCTGATCCTGGTGACATTACGGATACGGCCCGCTTTATAAAGGCTTGCAAGTGTTGTAAACTAATACAAATGGTAGATCCTGATCATTCATGTGGAGACATGCGAGCGAGGGTGTCCTATATAAAGAGTTTGTATAAGGCCGGACTACGAGATGACTAGACTCTGTATATAACATCGTTGATACTGGAGACTTACATCTCACCTAAACGACCATAGGTGACATGACCTCAATCCTGAGTGTTTTGAGAATTCCTGCCTTTGAGGGCGGTCCTTTGATTAGTATGGGTGAGAGTGGTCAGATTACCAACTCAACATGCCTACCTTTTTGGGGACTTGTCTGATCTGGAAGTTGGGAACTCACTTACACAAGATGGAATTCACTCCTTCCCCGAAGCAAGGGTAAATAGATAAATTGCTCCCTTAAAGGCTGATTCTGAGGCTTAAACATAGTGGAAGGAAAATTAGGGATGGGGTTGTACACACAATCATGCATTAGACATGGCTTAAGCTATGCATTTTTGCCCATGCATCTAAGGTCATGCGTTAGAATGAAAATGCGTTAATCTAGTATGCAATGACCACGCATTCCTATCAAAAGTTTTCTTACGCTCGCACCAAGTATGACGCGAACGCAAGTTTCTCGGGTAATTTGAGGTCGAACACAGGGACTTGTCACTCAATAATGCTTGTGAAGCAATGCATTTGAGGTGATGAAAAAAAAAATTAAAAAAAAAAGTTTAATGGATTTACACACTACTCCTACTCCTAACTAAACAGATTGAGCAATAGAAGACTTGCGATGAGAATAGGTAGATACACAACAACCATTAACACATAGTAATGTTTATTATCTTAAATTGCTCGAGTAATCCCAGCTCATCACACTAAAGCATCACACACCTCTCGGTGGTCAGCCGCATGACTATATCTCTATAGTGCATGGTCGCGTTGAGCATAAGATTGTGCCTATCTCTAGGAACAATGCATACTTTGCTTTAGTGCGTTCCATCTCTTACCTTCTCAGGCAATTAGACGCGACTATTTAACTTATAGTAAGCAATGCAACAACCCATAGGCAAGCGTTGCTACAGCCTTTCACCAAGCAAAGAGGATTAACTCGCTATACTCGCACAACACACACCTCTCAGTGGGTTGCTACATGCATCCTATCTTTAGGTTACACGATTAAGTATACGATCGCCTTTGATAAATAAATGATGAAGGTAAATGATGATAAAGATAAAGATGATGAAGAAGATGGCATTGAAGGAATCAAGAGATGCATTAATTACAAAATGTCTTAATATCTTAAGCTAAAATGTAATACAATACAGAGGGTTGAAGAGAAATGAAGGACTCTGCGTCAAGGCTGTGGGTGGTGCCATGGATGAATGGTGGAGATGTCTCTCTCGAGCTCTATCTTCGATGAAAGCTTTGGTCGTCACTCGGTCTGGTTTATGGAGGTGAAGAATTCTCACTGAAAATCTTGCTCAAGCTCTCATCTATGATCGCAAACATCTGCCTTGAGGCAGAAGTTCGGATACTTTGAAATGAAGGTCGAAGGGGCTATTTATAGGGTTTAAACGCCGACAGCTATCATGATTGCGTTATGTCTCACTACTGCCTTTGTCGCAGTATGGGCCATGTCACATCATCTTGTCTTGTTGAGTCTCCCAAGGTATGCGTCCGAGCTTGATTTAACTGAAGTATCAATGCATTCTACCCATCTTGCGATCGTCTTTCTATTATGGTTGTCATTCCATGGCCACAATTTCCAATTGATCACCGCAACTTCCTTGCAATGGACGCATTCGATCACCACATGCATTCGTCTATGCGATAGCTCGGTTTTCAGCGCATGCGTTTGTCTTTGCGGTCACCTGGCTTCAGCGCATGTGTTTGTCTACAATTGCTTATTTCCAACGCATGCGTTTGATTCCTACGATAGCTACAAAAATAGACACTTTGGCACAGAGTAATGCATAATATTGGGGTCAGTGATGATTTAGGTGCTAATCGATGCAAAACTCAATTTTTCGCAAATTTCAAGTATTATCACCGCATTTTCTACTTATTAGCCCTCATAATTCTAAATAAAAGGCTTATAATAACTGGCATTTCTGCCAGTTATCACACTCCCAAACTTAGAATCATGCTTGTCCTCAAGCATGTGTTATACTTAAGAAATTCTTAGCTCACCTTCTGACGTTCCTTTACGATGACCAGCCTCCCAGAATTTTACTCGTACCTCTAACCATGGATGCAATGCTTTCCTCTACTTCGGCTGCTTCTTCAAAGAAATCTTTTCTAAATTAAATTCGACAAGACTTTGCTCAAAAACTTTTTATTCATTCTTCACAACTTTGTGTTCAGCTCTTGAGAATGCGTTCATTCAAAACAATTCAAGATTATGCGATTACTTATTCGAATGCGGCATTGAACCTGGTTATGCTCTTCGTTTTGGCTTACCCCCACGTGTGTCATGCGAGCATCCAACTTCGGTTGCGTTCCATATTCAACTCAACTCATGTCTTGCTTAATTTGGCTTGCGCCCGATAGAGAAGTTGCACTTATGCGTTGATTCTGGCGACTTAACTTCATTTTGGCTTGCCCCCAAGGGTGTCATGCGGACATTCAACTATGGGTAAGTGTCTTTCACAACTTAACTCTTATTAACATGGGTTTTCTCGTTGCATTGACAGCGGAGTTATTATTCCCTTTTCTTTTTTTTTTTTGAAGGAATCACCGCAATATAATGAATGCAATTCTCCAAGACTACTGCCACCCCTAAACTTAGAGGTTGGCAGCATTCTCACCGCAAGGTAAAAGCAAACTCACAAGAATGCGGTAACAAACATTTGAACAAAGGTTTGCGCGCAATAAAACTTAGACTTTCAAATTTTGAAGAAGTTATTAAAAGTAAGGAAAGACTTGAAATGCTTAGTTAGCAGATACGGTGAATTATTTGTACCATCATAGATGCATCGCAAAGAACCGCAATCAGACAAGGAGAATTTCAAAAAGATAAGGCATAAAGATAACAAGAACAAAACCTTAAGTAGAATAACGCATGCGACAATGCGTTGGAATTCATGCGATTGAAGCCATGCGTTGAAGGACGTGGAGGATTCTTCCATTGTAATTGCGCACCAAGGAGAGTTATTATCGCACCTACAAGGAGAAATGCACCACAACCAAGGAAGCAACCACATATCCAAAATAAAAATAAAAATAAAAATAAACTAAACTAAGAAAGCAAGGTAAAGATTGTCTCTGGAGAAATTGGAGTATTGTCACCGCAAGGAGTCTCCCATGCAGGAGATGATTCTCAACTGCCTGGGTCAAAGAGTTCGCCCTGCCCATTGGAGCTTCCAGCAATTGTTGGACGCATGATGGTTGACATGCGCCTAAGACTGCTTCCAGCTCATGCGACAGATAGCCTTTCTATCTCGGGGTCAATATTTGACTTTCAACGCATCGCCTATACTTCAAATATTGTTTGCAGCTTGGTCGCACAATCTACAATACGCCTAAGATTGAAAGGGTGCCTGCAAAAACACAAAACTTCACAAAACATTAGCTGCCAAGTCCCTGGCAACGGCGCCAAAAACTTGTTGGAAGGAAAATTAAGGATAAGGTCGTACACGCAATAATGCATTAGACATGGCTTAAGCTATGTGTTTACGCCCATGCGTCTGAGGTCATGCGTTGGAATGAAAATTCGTTAATCTAGTATGCAATGACCACGCGTTCCTATCACAAGTTTTCTTACGCTTGCGCCAAGTATAACGCGAACACAAGTTTCTCGGGTAATCTGAGGTCGAACACAGGGACTTGTCACTCAATAATGCTTGTGAAGCAATGTGTTTGAGGCGATGAAAAAAATAAAAAAGAAGAAGTTTAGTGGATTTACACACTACTCCTACTCCTAACTAAACAGATTGAGCAATAGAAGACTTGTGATGAGAATAGGTAGATACACAACAACCATTAATGCATAGTAATGTTTATTATCTTAAATCGCTTAAGTAATCCCAGCTCATCACACTAACGCATCACATACCTCTCGGTGGTCAACCGCATTACTATATCTCTATAGTGCATGGTTGCGTCGAGCATAAGATTGTGTCTATCTCTTACCTTCTCAGGCAATTAGACGCAGCTATTTAACTTATAGATAAGCAATGCAACAACCCATAGACAAGCGTTGCTACAGCCTTTCACCAAGCAAAGAGGATTAACTCACTATACTCGCACAACGCACACCTCTCAATGGGTTGCTACATGCATCCTATCTCTAGGTTACACGATTAAGTATGCAATCGCCTTTGATAAATAAACGATGAAGGTAAATGATGATAAAGATAAAGATGGTGAAGAAGATGGCATTGAAGAAATCAAGAGATGCATTGATTACAAAATTTCTTAATATCTTAAGCTAAGATGTAATACAATACAGAGGGTAGAAAAGAAATGAAGGACTCTGCGTCAAGGTTGCCGATGGTGCCATGGATGAATGGTGGAGATGTCTCTCTCGAGCTCTATCTCCGGCGAAAGCTCCAATCATCACTCGGTCTAGTTTGTGGAGGTGAAGAATTCTCACTGAAAATCTTGCTCAAGCTCTCATCTGTGATCGCAAACCTCTGCCTTGAGGCAGAAGTCCGGATACTTTAAAATGAAGGTCGAAGGGGCTATTTATAGGGTTTAAACGTCGACAGCTATCATGATTGCGTTATGTCTCACTGCTCTTTGTCGCGGTATGGGAAATGTCACATCATCTTATCTTGTTGATACTCCCAAGGTATGCGTCCAAGCTTGATTCAGCTGAAGTATCAACGCGTTCTACCCATCTTGCGATTGTCCTTCTATTATGGTTGTCACTCCGTGGCTGCAATTTCCAATTGATCACCGCATTCGCTTGATCACCGCAACTTCCATGCGATGGACGCATTTGATCACTACATGCATTCGTCTATGCGATAGCTCAATTTTCAGCACATGCATTTGTCTTTGCGGTCGACTGGTTTCAGCGCATGCGTTTGTCTGCGATTGCTTATTTCCAACTCATGTGTTTGATTCCTGCAATAGCTACAAAAATAGACACTTTGATACGGAGTAACGCATAATATTGGGGTTAGTGAGGATTTAAGTGCTAATCGACGCAAAACTCAATTTTTCACAAATTTCAAGTATTATTACCGCATTTTCTACTTATTAGCTCTCATAATTCTAAATAAAAGGCTTATAATAATTGGCATTTCTGCTAGTTATCACTACAGCTTCTCTTTGGACGAGTGGACTCGATCATAGTAGGACTACAACTTATGTTCATTAGAGGATTCAGTGGTACTCAAGGAGTTAAATGTAACTACAGGGGCATAACGGTTATTAGCCGAGTTGTACTTTCGAGTGATCTGTGAAGGGTTGTCGCACTGTTGATTGGTTAAGATGGACACATAATATATCTATAGTAAGGATAGTTAAGCTACCGGTCTATAGTGGAATGCCTGGCAGTTAACAAATGGTGGATCCCGTGACTAAAGAGTTTAGTCAGTTATTCACGTACCATTAGAATTTCGAGCTATAGGTCCATAAGGTCCCCTTGGTAGCTCAATGGATTCAAGTTAAGGATCAGTTCTTGGTATTGATTTGAAATGTTCAAATTGACAAGAGGTAATTCGATTATATATGATATGATCGGTATGATGTATGAGATACATCAAGTGGAGAATTAATGTAAATAAGATTTACATTAAGTGTCATGGAATAGAAAAAAAGCTATAGTTTATATGTTTCATGAGATGAAATATTAAAACTATAGGTTATAAATATATTATAGTAAGTTAGTTATCATTTATATTTATAATAATATTAATTATTGGGTAATTATCTCTTTTTCTCTAATAACCAATTGAGTGGGAGGTTATTGGTGGTTTCATGGTAACCGTGAGATAAAAGAAAAAATGTTTTCCTAATTTTAGTAAGAAAAGAAATAAGATTTGCAAAATTGTGATTTTGAGTTTTCCATTCTCGAAAATTTCTCACGGAGAAGTTATCAAGTAAATCAGATTTACTAAGCGACAGCTTGGAGTTAGCTAAACGATCGTGGAGTGTTCTTACACGATAGACACTCAATTAGACGGTGAGCTAAACGATCGCATAACTTTTGCTAGACAATCGCGTAGCTTTTTCTAAACGATTGGGCATCAACCTATACGATAGGTTATTTCATCTCTCACTTGCTCAATCATTTACATGATTGTGGTTCCTTTGGTTTTCCTCTAATCAAGTCCACACAGTGCCCACCCTCTGGATTCTCATACTGAGAATACCGAGGTAACCTTCGAGGTTCTGTGGAGGTCGTTCATGGTGTTCGAGGTGTTTGTGTCCTTGGCGATCAGTTAGTTTGAGTGTGCAATGTTCGTGTAGTGTAACGGTCGTATTAGACGAATGTTCGTGTGTTGTTGTGTTGCTGTGATTGAGTGTTCATGATCAAGGAACTTGAAGATGAGTTTACAAAGGTTTGTTGATTCTTCCCTTGATCTGTAGTAAAGCAAGTTGTAATTTCTATTTTATGCATAACCGCATGTTTCCGTTTGTGATTGTAATTATAAAGTTCATATACGATTGAAATTTGGAAAGATCCTTCTACTGCTCATGGAAATCCTTGTGTCCTATTTCCTTCATAAATAATATAAAAATCTTAAATATATTTTTGTACATAAATAATGGGAGAAAAAACTCCCGATAGTCTTTTCCAAAATTCATCCAATAATTGCATACACAAATACAATTAAAACAATATAAACATGTGAATATCACAAAAAATTATCAATCAAATTCAAACTTAAATCACCCGATTATCAATCAAATTTAAATTTAGATCTATTTTACTAAATTTGTCGAATAAAATCCCTTTAGCGCTAATTAGGGCTCCATAAAAAGTCTCATTTGTTGCCCAACTTTCGCAATTATTACGCCCCAGAAAATGGATTCAGATCTAGAGGAATACGTCGTACAAACAATGACAGTCAAATAGTAGAAAACTTTTAATGACGCACAAATTATGACGACATTAGCGCCTTGCACAGAAACCATTTTGAATTCCGTTTTTCACCTCTGTTTTGGGTCTTTTTCACAGGAAAAATTTGCCACAAATGACATAGATTGAAAAGACTCAATTTACAAACAATTTTCTCAAAACAATAAGCCTGACCAATGATCAAATTAACATTAAACTGTAAATCTATGATGCCAAAAACCAACAACATCTATTATGCAAATCTCGAACTTTTTTTTTACTGAATAGTTGAATTATAAGAATGCAAGCGATAAAATACTGTACAATCTAACATGAAATTCATGCTCTGGTACCACTTGTTAGCATAATTACTTTAAATTTATATTAAATAGAACTCTAGGATTATTCGTGCCAAATTTCAAGAATAATTAACATACCAGATTCCATTGAGAGATTGATGATAGCTTCAAGATGATGATAGGTAACTTTAAGATGACTACTGTCTTCCTCAATCAAAACTTTGAATGCCCTTAATGGGATATCTCTCTAGATGGGATTCAAGAAATACCGAATGCGTTTTGTTTTGGTATATTGGAGATCATAACTCCTAAGGTCTCTTTATATACTAGTTCAATTAGGGTTCCCATTAAACCCTAATTAACTAGGAATAGGCTTTTACCCATTAAGTCCATACTTAATTAGGAATCTAAGACTTTAATTAAATATATCACATAATAGAGCTCAATCTAATAAAATAAACGAATGTGATAAAATATTAAACCACCTACATGGATATATTATTATTTAAATACATCTAACGGGTTGTAGTTAATATATTGCTTAGTGGGGTTCTTTTTAAAATTAAAAAAAAAAAAAAAAAATACTCATAATTGGTATATTAATGAAAGATATAGATCTCAATGTCTAAGACTAAATTGCCTGAGTTAAGAGTGTATTAATCAGTTGAATTATATTGTAATTACTATTTTGATAATAGGGAATTGAAAGTGAAAATTTTTTAATTGTGACAACAAAAAATGGATGGTAATGGTAAGTATAGAGAATTATAAAAGGGGTTGATTGAGATGTGGCATTGAAAATGATATAAAACAAATATATATAGGTTGCCAAAACAAATATATAAGTCAAATGAAATGGGGAGGGGACATTATATTTGAGAGCCCCAACCAACAAACCAAGAGTCTATTATAATTATGTGGAGGAATTGTCACTTTCTAAGCCTTGGGAGAAGTTATTACTTTAAGCCCTACAACTACTACCAACAAATTGCCTCGTTTTAATTATTTCTATCACACACAAGTCACATTGACCATGCAACTAATAATACGAGGCTTTTATTATTATTATTATTATTCTTTTTCTTCCTGATTTTAATTTTGGCCTTACTTCATTGGAGGGATTCATGGATATTCCGACTTTTAAATATATTAATACTAATATGCATTACCACAAACAAATGCTGAGTAGAACTCTACTCTGTCATTACATTATTTTAATTTTATAAATGATTAAATTACAATTTTACTTCATGAATTTTAAAAAGTGTCAAATATGTTTTTAGATTTTCAACTTTTTATCTAATATATGTCTGAATGGGTGTTTGGTATGCAATAAAAACAGAGAGTTGAGTTTAGTTGGTAATTATTATCTGAAGAATTAAATTGTTTGCATTTGTCATGCAAAATTGAATTGAGTTGATAATTATTGTTTATATTTTGTGTGTAAAGTTGAGTTGAATTGAGTTGGAAAGTTTATGTTTTGAGTGCAAAATTAAGTTGAGTTGGGATATCTAATGCAGTTTTTGTAAATGAGATTGGTTTTTTTTTTTTTTTTTTTTTTTTTTTTTTTTTTTGCTTTACTTAGTTGATTAATTTTCAACTATACACCTATTTTCTCAACCCTTTTATGATATAAACTAGAAAATTTTTATTTTTTTTTCAATTGGTAAAACATAACAGATTCTTTTCAACGTATTCTTTTCAAAAATTGTAAAAACTCTAATTTTTTTCAATTTGTAAAACATACCACTAAAATATATGTCATATTGCAACTCAAACTTATGAATTGGTATACCGTATGTATGTATATTGAATCTTGCTAACTTAACATTATTATAAAAAAAATTAACACGTTGTACATATAAACATTGAATAATTGGGTAATTTAACCATTTATGTTTATATAATACCTTTATATTAAAAAAATCAATTTTAGGACTTGTTAAAAGTAATTTTAAGACCCTTTCCATTTTATTCCTATATTTATGATGTCAAAAAAGTACTAACTTTTGTTCCTATGCTTATTCCAATGGTTATGATGTTGAAAATGTACTAACTTTCATTCCTATGCTTATACTTTCTTCGTTGTGGAATATATGTCATATTAGAGTTATTCTTTGTATAAATGAAAACGGATTTTTTTTTTTTTTATTCTATACCCATTTGCAATTTTCTTTTTGATTTTACCGAAAATTGTCAGACAAAATAAAATGAAATAAAAATTGAACCAGTTTAAGATTATAAATGCAATTATTAAATTGAAAATTAGGAAATATTTTCTTTTTTATTTTTTGTATTTACAGCTATTTTTATAAAGATTAATTTTATTTATTTACAGTTATTCTTTGTATAAGTAAAAATAGATGTCCAAAATAATGGAAAGCTAAATCAGAACAAAAACGAATCTGACGAAGTACAGAGTCAACATCGGAAAATTAAACATGCAAGGGCGAATTGGTAAATGTGGGAATCCAAACGAGAACTACAAATCTTAAACCAGAAACCAAATATTTGAAAAGAGTTTAGATTTAAAAAAAAGATAGATCTTCCGAAAAATTGTTCATATCTACTAAAAAAATAGTTAGATCTACCAAAAAAATCGTTCATATCTACTAGATCTAAAAAAATAGCCATACAAAGAAAATTGAAGAAGAGAAAGGCAACGTTTAGCAAGAACATACAAATATAGAATGAAGTCTGAGGAGAATACAACCCATATGAGCCAGAGGGAGAAAGAAGAAACGAGATGAAGGAAGACAAACCAAACAGTGAAAGAAGAGAGAATATGAGAAGATATGGGGAGAGGTGAGTAATGAAAATGCTTGATGGAAAGAGAGATGGAGAAAAGGGGGAGAGTAATTAAAAGGATATTTGTAATAGATAGTAAGATAAGAGGAAAAATCTAAAAATATATCCCTTTTTTAAATATTTACAAATATGGAAGTATTGACTAGTCAACTTTTGAATTTTTTCTAATTTTCAATTTCATCATCTGTTGTCTTGTCTTGTTGCACACATTCTTCTTCCCTTTCTTTTTTTTATTTTTTTTTTTCTTTTCTTTTTTTCTTCTTCTCTTTCTTTCCTTTTTTTTAAAATTTTCTTTCCTTTATTAGATTTTTGTTTCTTCTCTTCTTTTCATAAGTGACTTAACACCAACAATCCAATCATGAAGTTTGATTATTATAACCAAACATTAAATATAAATAGCAAATGAAAATAGATTTGAAAGAAACTATTTTTTAGTCCACAAATTTGCATCATTTCTAGAAACATTTCTTAATAGTTTGAAATAAGAAGTGGGAATAGTTATTAAACAAATATATTTTTTTTAAAAAAAATGAGAAATGTGAATGATATCAGACAGACCAATATTTTTTTTTATAGGACTTTAAGAGTATGATATCTATCAGAAATATACTTGAAAAAATCGCATAGATGGCCAAAAATGAAGGGCACAAATTAAAATATTTGTGTATTTGTGTACCATAATATTTGTTTATAAAATCAAACGAAGAAGAAAGGTTTGGTTTGGTTGTTCGCTATTTTTACGGAAGTGCCTTTGAGAGGTATACGAAAAGAAAAGGGATCGTACGAATGGTTAGAAAGGACAAGAGAAAGGCACAATAAGGTGGTCAGTAGCTATCATTAATAAAAGCTACCACTGATAACACGTTATCGGTGATAGAAGCTAACGATGATAGCACGTTATCGATGATAGAAGCTACCACTAATAACACGATACAGTGATAGAAGCTACACCAATAGCATGTTATCGATGATGCTACACCAATAGCATGTTATCGATGATAAAGAGCTATCACTAATAGCGTGATATCAATGAGATCATTGATAGCATGATATCGGTGATGTTCTCAGTGAAAGAAGTTATCATTGATAACCATAATATGAATGGTATTTGTGATAGTGGTGATAGAAGTTAGGTGAAATCTATAGATCGAGTTTCTTTGAAAATTCATAACTAGTTATAGAAGTCTATCATTGCTAGCCTTAAGTGTTAATATTTCAAGGTTGATTCTAATTGATGAAAGTCTATCAGTGATAGTGACTGATAGCTACTATCAGTGATAGCCACGATAGAAGATTATTAGTAATAGCTACTGAGTTAATCTTTCAAAGTTGATAGTCATTTATGAAAGTATATCAGTGATAGCCACTAATAGTTTTATATCATTGGTATAACTCAATCTTTGAAAATTGTTGGTTTTCTTTCAATGTTGATAAAGTCTATCATTGATAGCCACTGATAACTGATAGCAAATTAAAAACTAATATTTCAAGATTGTATTAATATTTCTCAAATTGAAAGCTACCACTGATAGCAGATATTGGTGATAACAGCTGATAGTAGTTATCAGTGATAGTTTTCAATTTGAGAAAATCGGGAAGAAGCAAGCAAAACGGTGGCTAGGGGTGAGTTTTTTGGTCTTTTACTATTTTTTGTTCTATATATGCAATTATTTGATCCTTGTATTACATATTCTATTATTTTCGGCTTGAATTCCATTTATGCAACTAATCCTAATTAAAATGCCTGAAAAAAATTGGTGTGAAATAGATAGAGAAAAGGGTAAAGTAAAATGGTGGGTTTATAACCCACCATTTTCTTTTAAACGGGCAACAAACATCGGGTAGGCTTTTTAAATCCACCCAACCCAACTATGTTGAGCTATCAAATAGCCTCTGACTTAAAACTTTCACTTTTTGTCCAATAAATCTCCAAATGTTATTGATCCATTTGAAACTTTTTAGAGTTGATAGATATAAAAATAAAATAAAATTTTAGAGTATTATTAGATATAAATTGTATTTGTTTATCTAATTGACTAATTCACTTTTAAAAGTTTTGAACCTGTCAAAAACTTATTCGATACGAAATTACAAATCTAAAATTAAGAAATATATTTTAAGGAAAAAAAAATATTTTTGAACACCTATTTGTTATCAAATGAAAAGTTTGTGAGCAAGTGTGTAATAACCTTATAAATATTTACAATAAATGGTTGGAATGACGCAAGGGGCTTCGTTGCATGTCTGTCCCACCGCACGCGGTTAATGTTCAGTTTTGCCATTCGTGCATTCCGCAAGGGGTAAATTCGGCTGCTTCCTCCCTTACGCTAATCATACTTCTACGTGGGCCTGGCCCACATTATTTCAAGCCCACTGACCGACCTGTATTCAAAATCCGCCCCCGCTCTCTCACTTCTACCGTATTAGAAGTTTTCTTTTTTTTAAATACAATAACAGGTGCAACACTTTCAGACTTCAGGCCTCGTAATCGCTAACACTTTTGTATACCGATTGAGTTACATCTGCTTTAACTAGTATAATTTGTAGCTCACATCATGCAAAATACACTTTTAGGATGGAGTTTTGAGATTAGTAATTTGATATCTATTCTTTTTTGGAAGAAAAATAGGTCTTTAAACTTTGAAGATTGAGTTTTGAAAAAATACTTTTCAATTTTCCTTGTATTCCTTTCATCTTAAATTGACTAATGACAAGTATTTCAGAGACTATATTACAGATTTAATCAATTATATTAATTTTACAAATTGGACTTTTTCTTTCCTTCTTATCTTCTTCTAAAAAATTTCACCGTCGTCACTCAGAGCACTCACCATAGTTTTCATTAAAGGTGGCTATCGCCTAATCGAAAGAAGCCATATAGGAAATTCAACGTTCTTCGGATCTAAAATGACCCTTCTAATAGGAACATGCAAATAAGTTATTTTGTGGTCATTTTGTTGCAAACACATGTTCATTAATCTTTTACCTCCATTTTTTTATAGTTGTTCACTGTCACCGTCGTTCAGCATTGCCTATTACCTTGTCATTCACTCGATTATGCTCTCACTATTCTATCATATATAACCATGATTGATGATTTATTGTCATCGACATTGAGAACTCCAAATTTAGAATTAATTTCAAATATTAGAACGAAGGTTCTTCCACATTCCAAAGTTAGAACTCAGCGTCGATGTTGAGTGACAAGAGTAGGAGAGCAATGAACGGCAATGATATTTGTCAAAGAAGAAATGAGATGAAGAAGAAGGCAGAAAATTAGAGAGTTGACGACTAGTCATATTAGTAACGCTTTTCAGGAGAAAAGTTCTAGTTTCTAGTACTATGGAAGAGTACCATATACTTCCTTATATTTACACAACAATTTTTCTTTAAGATGGTGCGTCTCACATCATTTTTAAAAGGATGTTGGTGTGGCATGAAATAAATAAGAGCATTCACGCTCCCTTGGTACCTAATACACCCCCTCCCCATGTCAGCAATTCATTCCCAAAAAAATTTGTTTTTTTTTACACTAAACTTAATTTGTTATATCATCGTTCTCTACTCAACATGTTGATCATCAATATTTTGTTAAGTCAATTAATAGTCAAAAGAGTTCTATTTAAAACCACTTCTCAAGTCTCCAAGACTAAGAATGTTTTCCTTTAGAACTTCAAAAACTAATTAAACACCAATCTATCAAATATTAAGGATCAAAAGTATATTTTATATATATCATACGTGTGTGTGTATGTATGTGTATATATATATATATTATGTTTGAATACTTAATCGTACTTAAATTACAATGGTCCCTATGATTAGAAAAATAAAATAAAATTTAGTTCCCGTGGTTTGATAAAATCCTCTTACGTAGTTTCTATGGTTCGATAACCTCATAGGAATTGGAACTATTGATGACATTTTATTAAACTATAGAGATTAAATTCTAAGTATAAATCATATGATTAAATTCTACCTTTTTTTTTCAAATTATAAGACCAAATTTATAATTTAACCTTCGACCATTTAACTTGTGCATATTGCTTGAATTACACTATCAAATTGTAAAAATATGCTTTTTTATGGTGCATAATCAATGAAACATCAATGTCATGTTTGTTATAAAATTGAGGAGCACAACAAGAACACGGATATAGAGAAAATATAATATAATAATAAAATAAAATAACTAAAATTATGAAAATTGGATAATATGAAAATCTGACTGGAATTTTGAAGTGGATTTTCTCACCAATGTGTGTATTTTTTAGTCTTATATGAACCCCAAGCATGAACAATACAAGGCACATGATCAACATGAAGATTGATACATAGCTTTTAGGACACTCAACATTGGGCATCCATTTTTATAATATTTATAATACTCACGTTTAGATGCCCATATTATAAGAAATATGTCTCGTTAAAACCTTATTAGGAAAAAACCCTAGTGAAGAAAAAAAAAAGTATATATTTCATATAATATATACTCCTAAAAGAATACAATATATTTACTCCCCCTCACAAAAGCATCATTTAAGATCTCTGAGTTGCTGCATTCCAATATTGTGTGCCAATTTTTCAAAAGTTGCAGTTGGTAATGTATTTGTAAATAAGTCTGTAAGGTTTTTCTTCGAACAAATTTGTTGTACAGTGATGTCACCATTTTCTTCAAGATCATGAGTGTAGAAACGTTTCGGTGAAATATATCTTGTTCTATCTTCTTTAAAACTAATTTTAATCACTAGTGTTCTTTATGAAATCTATAGTACCAAAACATAAGAAATAATTAGGATCGCAGTTGAGTTAAGTTGTTTATCTCACCCTCTTTTTAAGTGTTTCATGGTAGTGTACCTTTGTTATGTTGCATTATTATGTTATTATTATTATATTGCATTATATGTTTAAAACATGTTTCTTTACAAGGGACCTCATGCATTATGTTTGTTTATGATTATGTTTAGATCAAGTTTTAATTAGGTCTAGGTTATACTTCTAGGGCTAGCAGGGCCTATATGGTTGCACCCGTCTAGACCATATCTTATGTTATGTTTATGCTAGGGACCAGCAGGGTATGTATGGTTGCACCCCTCTGGTCCAATCTTATGACTATGTTAATGATTGGTGTTGGATGCGACTCTGGCCCTCCTGACTGCATGACCCGTTAATCATCAGATGGATTAGTTTCCGCTTAAGTCCACATCTTCCTATCAGAGCGGGGGAACTCACGTTGGAAGTGTAACCGATTACCTCATATTATTATAAGCTTATGTTTTGGGTCCCAATCATATGTTTTCATGACATGTTGCATGTGATTGTGCATTTGGTTACTACCTTAAGTGAAAACTACTTACTTAGTATATTATATATTAATTCTATTTTACAGACTTTGTAGGTAAGGACACAACATAGGTGGCATGACTGGACGTCGCTCAAGGAGCCAACCATCAAACTCACTATTTTGGTCATATATGCATTTTGTTCCACTACGCCAATGTTTTATGGATCTTGGTGTTCTGTAAAATAAAATTTTGTATAGTTTTGCTACTTAATTTATAAATTTTAGATATGTATTTTTGAAATCTTTACCAAAATTCATCTCATGATAGAAAAGTCTAAGTATGCATGTCGTAGCGATTGGACCTTGCTATGTAAAAGTCAGGTCGTTACAGAAAGCCAGTATTTGTTGGGTACACTAATTCAAATATGCCAGGAGATCTAGACAACAGAAAGTCTACTTCCGGTTACTTGATGACATTTGCGAGTGGTGCAGTGTCTTAGCAGTCAAGGTTGCAGAAGTGTGTTGCACTTTCTACAACTGAAGCAGAGTATATTGCAATAGCAAAGATTTGCAAAGAGATGTGGATGAAGCACTTTATACAGGAGCTTGGCTTCAAGCAACAAAGATATGTAATATACTGCGACAATTTGAGTACTATTCATCTTGATAAGAATGCTACATTTCATTCCAGAACGAAGCATAAAGATGTGAGGTATCATTGGATGTGAGATGCTTTGAATGATAAATTGTTTGAGCTAGAGAAGATACATATTTATCATAATAGATCTGATATATTGACGAAGAATCTACCAAGAGAGAAGCTTGAGTTTTGTCGTTCTATCACGGAAATGACAAATTCCTCCACAAATTGAAATGGGGGATTTGTTGGGTTTATTTCACTTTATGTGAAAGGCCCACATTAAATGCCCATTAGGGCATATTTTGTTTTTTCTAATACCACAGCAGCTGACCTTTTGGCGGATTACACACGCATAGATCAAGAGGAATAAAACGGCGGTGAAGAAAAATTAGAGAAAATTCTTCTTCTGTACAGTAGCGTTTTTTAGCTATTTGGGGATCAATACGTGGTCTGATCGAGTTGAAATTTTGTCAGCGTGTTCTTGGCACGAGGATCTTCAATCTGGACGGTGGAGATTTTATTTGGAACTACCTACAGTCAGATACCGTGGGTAATTAGTTGTCACTTAAAATGTTTCTAATTTTATTCTCTCTATTTGTTGTCGTTTGTTGCCGAGATTGTTAATCTTGATATATTTCCTTGTGTATGCCCCTAGTTGTGATTAGGGAGAACTCTTAACTCATTATTGATTATAATGGAGATTTTGACTTCGGTCTGCAGTTTTTTACTCCTCACATTGGGGGGGATGGGTTCACGTTAAAATTTCTTGTGTCCTTACTTGATTATTATTGTTATTGCTAATTCTATTAGATTCACACAAGAGTAGGATAATTGATCCGAAAAATATAGTGTTTATCTTAACACCTTCCCCTTCTTCATTTTTGGGTTCATCATGTATAGGATGGAAGAACTCAAATCTTTGATTTTTAGTCAAATATGTATACTTGACAGTTATATTCGATTTCACATACAATAACTTATTTAAATTTTCACTCAAATTGTCAAGAGATGTATTTTGAAACAATTATTATTTGCTCATCCATAAATCAACAATTAGAATTCAAGTGGTATGTCATAGTCAAAATATTTTTAGAAAACATCATATAGAGAAAGAAGTTAAAAAAGAATCTACATTGAAAGAATAGGTGAATATCTTTCCTTTTTTTTTTCTTTCTTTTTTCTAGTTGGAGTCATTCAAAAGCAAAGATATATATACTTGAACACCCACTTTATTTTTCATAACACATTGATTTTCATACTTTAAAAATAATAAGAAAAATTAAGTTCTTAATATTAATTTTTTTAATCAAAATTTTCACATAAATGAAAATGATGAAGTTCTCGTAGTTAGAATATGATCACTCTTAACTATTCCGTTCAAATGACCTTATTAAAACATGTTATGAAACCTACATCATTCTTAAAAATACAAAGATCATCACTAAAAATATAAAAAGGGAAGAGGATAGGGTGATTATTGAATATAAAATATTTGAAAGTAGAGAGTGAGGAAATATGTTTGTTTCTAAGGTTCTCTTTGTGTTTGGGGGCCAAACATTTATATATTTTATCTCTACCTTTGTGTTTTTGTTTCCTTTTTGAGTTGAAATTCCTCAACTACATCTATTCAAAGCAAACCAAAAGATATCTCAAACAAAATTGAAAAAATATTGTCCTCCAATTTTCTACATTCTTCCCTTCTCAACTTTCTCTCTTTCTATTTTTCTTTTTCCCCTTTTTATGGATCCTTTTTTTAATTTCCTTCATTTCTTTTCAATTTTCTACTCTCTTTTTTTTTCACTATTGACATATACACTATTCTTGGATCTTTATCTTACCTTTTTTTTTCTTCTTTTTCTCTTCGTACATTGACTCAAATCGCAATAGTTTTTATAATTATTGTAAAAAAAATGAAGAATATCAATTATTGTTTTTCTCTCTCTTGCCTTTTAGAAAAAGTAACGAATATCATAAATTGGTAATCATTTGTCTTTTATTTCTTTTTTTTATTTTTACAACAAAAAAATGAAACAAATTGGCTGTCATATCGTTTCCTACTTATAAGAAAATAAAAAAAATAATAATAAAGTGAAAAGCCGATTTGTTTATAATGAAATAAAAAAAATGTAAATGATGAGTTAAAAGCGATAAATGAGAAATTTTCATGAAGCTCTCAAAGAATTAAGAACAAAATAGAATAATTCAAATTTGTTTTGTAGTAGAGGTAGAGCACGCTTATTTTCAGAAATTAAGTACAAACAAAAGAAAAACAAGAATTTATTTATTTATATATATAAACATTTTTATTTTTTTCAAGAAAATTTTGAAAAATGTTATATATGCTAGTGTATTTAAAATAATCATTAAGAAAGAAATGTCAAAAGGTTAGCCCTCAACTTATATAAATGCTAAAATTAGACCTTCAAATTTATAATAGTTATAATAATTAAACCCTCAAAGTTATATAATTGTTAAGATTTCTATAATTATGTAAGTTTGATGATTCAATTTTTGTAACTGAAAATTTGTAGGTATAATTACAAATATCATCATACTTTGAACGATGATATTTGTAATTTATCCCAAAACTTAATTTCATGCATGAGGATGGTTTTTTTTTATTAATATTTTAAATTATAAAGGAAGAATGAATTGATGTAAACTTCCGGTTACCAAACCAAAGATGATGAGTGGGAAGATTGAATAAAATAATAAAATGTATAAACCCGATAATCGCGGGTGACCAATTGTAGAAAATGAAAGAAAAAAAATAATTTAAAAGATTTAAAAGAATGAGGAGTTAAGTGAGCAGTGTTAGTTTAAAGTGAAAGGTTCATCCATTTCATCATTCCCTTTAATTTAAAGTAATAGAAAAGCACATGCACCCCTTCTTCTGCCTGTCTTTTTGTTTACTGTCATCAACTTCCTCCCAAAAGAAAAAAAAAATTATTATTATTATTAAAAACTCAACATTGATGCTACTTGGTCTGAGTCTGTCTATTGTGATGGTACAAGTTGGATCATCCGTGATGAGAATGACATTCCAGTCGATGGAGGGTGCTTGCTTGTTGTCATCTTGTATGGGTATATGATGATGGATTACAAATCTTCACCATTCAATAAATGTTCTATCCGTCATCGTATATGAAATTTATGTTAAAATATGAAACTGACATCTAAAATCAAAATCATTTGAGTGTTTGGTCGTATGAATTTATACTTTAAGACTTGTTTATTTTAATTTTTAAGTTGTTGAATATGTTGTTTTGGCCCTCAACTTGTAGTCGTCTGTTTTTTTTTGTTACATTTTCATTAAACAAAATTATTTGGATATTTAGAGTAGAATTGTGATTAATTGTTTAAGAATAATCAAATTAAAGAATGAGAATGGGAGAGTTGCATATTTAATTATATTGAATGGAATGAGCATTGAATTAAAAGGGGGAGTTGGTTGGTTATGGAGAATTGTGAATAAATGGCAGTAGCAGTACTCATCATTAACTCTTCCTCTGTTTATCTTCCACAATAAAATAAAAAGAAAAAGCTTGCCCTGTTGATGGGGATACTAATCCATCTCCACTTGTCCCACTCCCCATTGTTTTGTTTTTTTGACACCCATTTTCAAACCACAATCTTTGTAACTATTATAAAAATAAACAAATGTTCATTGCTTAGTATCCTAAAAGTCATGTATTAATTTTCGGGTTATCTAAGTATCTTGTAGTTATTCATGTTTGGTATCCATGTAAGACCGCATCTTACTTGCCACTTTTCCTATAAATTGTGTTATTTTGTGGATCTTAAAATCTTCAAATTTCCACTAAATTTTCATAATTTTAGTTATTTATTTACTTATTTTATTTGTGTATTACTATATTATATTTTTTTTCATATCCGTCGTGCTCCTTAATTTTACTACATGTTATCAGTATGAGTTTTTGTTGCTTCCATCGCTGAAGGTAAGTTCTAAAGGTAGGTCGGCTTTTTTCCTCTTTATTATAATTAATAAATTAAATGTTATTTTACATATTTAGTACATATTAAATTTATAATATAAATACAATATTTTGTGATAGTGTTGTCATGACAAACCTTACAAAATTAAAATTTGCAACCCTTGACAATAGTGGCAATAATTGTTTGTCATGGGTGCTCGATGCCTAAATTCACCTAGATGCTATGAACTTGGAGAAACAATTAAAGAAAAAAAATATGACATCCAGTCAAAACAAAACAAAAGCTATGATTTTCCTTCATCATCAACTCCATGGCAGAGAAAGAAATAATTATTATTATTGTGGTGATCGTTTTAATCATTTTAATTTCAAAAGAACCACATAAAATGATGATTACAAAGGAAAAGCTCCATAAGATAAGAGTTTAAATAATGTTGAAAATAAATGCTTCTGATGTAGAATGACTGGGCATTGATCACGTACCGATCGTACGTCAAAACACTTAGTTGACCTCTATCAAACTTCCCTGAAGGGAAAAAAGAAAAATGTAAAAGCAAATTTTACGTACCAGGATAATGACATATTTGACCCATCCCATATGACAAATTTGGATGTGGGGATTCTTTAAATCTCCCGAAGAGAAGACTGGGACAGTTGATGGAATTTCAAGTGTTTCTTTTGACTTTGAGAATATCTAGATTTAATGTTGTTTTCTTTTTATCTATCTTCATTTTTTTTTTAGTAACTTTTGTATATTTTAATTTTTGTTTTTCTTATTGTAATTATTTTCTTTTAAAGAAGAAACATAAATCACTTTCATATGTTGGGTGATTAAAAGATGAGCTAAGAAAATCTATATTTAGCAGACAGTACAACTATACACACAATACTTACAAATAAAAAAATATTTTTTTCAAATTGACAATGCTGAAAGCAAAAAGTAAATACAATATTGGGTTCTGCAAACTTGATCAAAAGTTTTGGAAAAGCAAATATTATTTTGCCTAGATGAACAAAATTTTACAATTGACGATGCATTGTTCTCTAGTCAATCAGAGAAAAATCTTCTAAAATTTTAAAGATACACGTTGCAATGGTTATCACATTGAGGCTGATAGTAAGAATAATGTATAATATTTATATATTATCTCTACTGTCTCAAATAAAAAACTATATTGGAAAAATTGTCTGCTTTATCTTCTGGATTGTATTATACTCATATACGAGTAAATGAAACATATGCAACAATGAACCTCAAGTTCATGAATCCATATATATTTGTTACTGGCATGATAAATTGGGTCATCCAGTGTCTATAATGATGCGAAGAATTATTGAGAATTCAAGTGGACACTCATTGAAGAGCTAGAAGATTCTTCAATGTAATGAATTATCATGTGATACTTGCTCTCAAGGAAAATTAATAATTAGACCATCACCAGCTAAAATGGGAACTGAATCACCTGCATTTTTGTAACGAATTCAGGGTGATATATGTGGACCTATTAACCCACCAAGTGGACCGTTTAGATATTTTATGGTATTAATAAATGCATCTAGTAAATGGTCACACATGTGCTTATTATCAAGTCGAAATCTTGCATTTACAAGATTACATGCTCAAATAATTAAGTTGAGAGCACAATTTCTTGATTATCCAATTAAGACCATTCGTCTTGATAATATTAGTGAATTTACATCCCAAGCTTTTGATAAATATTGTATGTCAATTGGGATAAGTGTTGAATATCTTGTAGCTCATGTTCATACAAAAATGATTTAGCAGAATCATTTATAAAACGTTTGCAATTAATTGCAAAACCATTAATTATGAGAGCTAAGATTCCTTCAATCTGTATGGGGGACATGCTATTTTGCATGCAGCATCCCTTGTACCCATTAGGCCAGTAGCTTATCATAAGTACTCACCATTACAATCAGCTTATGGTCATGAGCCAAATATTTTCCATCTGAGAATTTTTGGATGAGCAATATATGTTCCAATTAATCCACCACAACGCACTAAAATGGGTCCTCAAAGGAGGTTAGGAATATGTTGGATATGATTCCCCATCAATTATTAAATATCTTGAATTCCTGACATGTGATGTATTTACTGCACAATTTGCTGATAATCATTTTAGTGAGACAAATCCAACATTAGGGGGAGGAATTAAGAAATTAGAAAAAGAAGTTGCATAGAATACATCATTATTGTCTCATTTAGATCTCCGTACAAACCAATGTGAACTTAAAGTTCAGAAAATAATTCATTTGCAAAATATAGCGAATCAATTATCAGATGCATTCATAGATGCAAAGAAAGTAACTAAGTCACATATATCAACTGCAAATATTCCATAAAAAATTGATATCCCAACACAACAAGTTGTCGCTAATGAATCTGGAACACGCTAGAAGCGTGGTAGACCAATGGGTTCCAAAGATAAAAATTCTCGAAAATAAAAATTAATTAATAGCCAAAAAAAACTTGGTTAATGATATAAATACCCATGAAAAAAATCCTCGACATGACTAGTGAGGAAGGTAAAATACCTAAAAATAATAATAAGATTTCAATAAACTATGTCATGACAAGAAAAATATAGAATCGAACTAATGTAGTTATTGACAACACTTTTGTATATAATGTTGCTCATGATATTATATTTGAAAATGAGAATCACGAACCAAACTCTGTTGAAGAATATCGACATAGAAAAGATTAGTTTCAGTGGAAAGAAGCAATCAAGGTAGAATTAAACTCACTTTCAAAACGGCAGATTTTTAGACCAGTAGTCCGAACATCAGACAGTGTCAAACCTGTGGGATACAAATGGGTATTTGTGAGAAAAAGAAATGAAAAATGAGGTCACAAGATACAAAGCAAGACTAGTTTTACAAGGTTTTTCACAAAGACATGGTATTGATTATGAGGAGACATTCTCCCGTGATTGATGCAATTATACTAAGAATATTTAATTGGTCTGACTGTGTATGAAAGTTTGGATATGCATCTTATGGATGTAGTCATAACATATTTTTATGGATCTCTTGATAATGATATTTATTTGAGAATCCCATAAGGATTTAAGGTACTTGAAACATATACATCAAATTCTCGGGAATTGTATTCAATAGAGTCACAGAGATCACTATATGGATTGAAACAATCAGGACGAGTGTAGTACAATCGCCTAAGTGGATATTTATTGAAAGAAAGATATCAAAATAATCCAATATATCCGTGTGTTTTTATAAAGAAATCACAATCAGAATTTATTATTATAACTGTATATGTTGATGACTTGAATATAATTGGAACTCCTGAAGAGCTTTTAATGGCAATAGAATACCTTAAGAAAGAATTTGAGATGAAAGATCTCGGAAAAACAAAATTTTGCCTTGATTTGCAAATTGAGCATTTAGCAGATAAAATGTTTATTCATTTGTCAACTTATACTGGAAAAAATTTGAAAAGATTTTATATGGACAAAGCACATTCATTAAATATTCCAATGGAAGTCCGTTCATTGGAAATAAAGAAAGATATATTTCATCCTCAAGATGATAATGAAGAACTTTTTGGTTCTGAAGTACCAAATCCTAGTGCAATTGGTGCACTTATGTATCTTGCTAATAATACAAGACCAGGTATTACATTTTCAGTAAATTTATTAGCTAGATATAGTTCTTCTCCTAGAAAAAAGACATTGGAACAAAATTAAGCGTATACTCTGTTACCTCCGACGAACAATTGATGTGGGTTTGTTTTATTCAAATAAATCAAATTTTGACCTAGTTGGTTATGTAGATTCTGGATATTTATTTGATCTACACAAAGCTATATCTCAAACAGGTTATCTGTTCACATGTAGAGGAACTGTTATATCATAGTGATCGGTGAAACAGACCATAACAACCACTTCCTCAAATCATGCTGAAATTTTTGCAATTCACGAGACTAGTCGAGAATGTGTATGGCTAAGATCAATGACTGGTTACATGCGTGAAACATGTGGCTTGTCTTCTAATAAAAATCTTCCAATAATATTATACAAAAACAACACAGCTAGCATAGCTCAAATCAAATGAGGATATATTAAAGGAGATGGAATAAAACATATTTCACAAAAGCTTTTCTACACTCATGATTTTGAATAAAATGGCGATATCACCATACAACAAATTTGTTCGAAGGATAACCTAGTAGACTTATTAGCATTACCGACCGCAACTTTTGAAAAATTGGTACACAACATTGGAATGTGGTGACTCAGAGATCTTAAGTGATGTTTTCATGAGGGGAGTAAATACATTGTATTCTTTTAGGACTATATATTATATGAAATATGTACTCTTTTTTCTTCAGTAGAGTTTTTTTCCCATTGGATTTTTCCTAGTAAGGTTTTAACGATACACATTTCATATATATATATATATATATATATAAACATCTAAGGGGAAGTATTATAAATATTATAAAAATAAATAAATGCCCATTGTTTAGTATCCTAAAAGCCATGTGTCAATCTTCATGTTGCCTATGTGACATTTGGTGACATTATCTATTACTACAGTGACATTTTGTTATATTTGTTAATAAATTGACTTATTTTTGTATATTTGAAAACAACTCTATATTAAACATAATTGAAATTCTTTAGAAATATAATATTTCAAATTATAAATACAATTCATTTTCTTAATAATGATGCATTATGTAGTGTATTATAAATTATATGATCATACAAAATAATTACTATATAAATTTTTTAACATAAGACATGTTATAAATTAATTAACAATAATTAATATTTAACTTAATATTTTGTGGATAACTACAACTAGTATATAGTTTATAAACATATTCACACATTTAAAATAACTATTTAAACTATAATCCAATTTCTAAAGTCATTGTTATGTACATATCTGAAAACATAAAATATAGCTTGCAACTCTAGTTTGTTATCGAATTTCTACCACTCTTACCTTTTTAGTCATAAGTTTTAATAACATGTTTAAAAGGTTCTAGGGTAATTTTTCTATTATTTTAAATATTAATTTGATATTTTAAATAAAGAAAAATAATAATTAATGAAGAGTAAAGGACCGTGGAGAGACAAGAAAAAAATATTTTTTTAATTTAAAATGTCATGTCAACATTTTAAATAATAAAAAAAGGAATTACTTAATGGACTTTTAAACTTATTTCTAAAGAGTAATACTTAGGTGCATGCAAACAACACATCTCGATGCATCTCCTTCAATCACAAAGGAAACTATATATATTTATATATATATATATACAGAAAATCACTAAAAGATTACATTTTGAAAATTTAAAAGCCAAACAAACTTATTGTTACTAAAAATTCAAGTATCTAAAAAAAAGTAACTAATGAATGTGAATTTTAAAATTTGCTTGTCGAGAATGATGATTGTATACAAAATTGTTTTTATATCTAAAAATGTAAAACTTCGTGTCACATTATGACATCACTTAAAATAATTTCTCGTGTTAGTGACCATGCTGACTTTTTACACTAATCAGCCATATTTTTAAGGAAAAAAGAAGAGCTTGGGTTGATTGACAGTGATTTCTACACCCCACTTCCAATTCTCATATTAAAAAAGATAGGATAAATTTTGAGTATTTTTAGAGAAACAGAACAACAAAGGGGACCATACTGTCCAAATGGTTTGATTCAAAAACCAAAAGTTGGAAGAACAAGAGAGTTTTTGTTTGAAATGGTCCCAAGTGATTTGAAGTAAATTTTCAAACATAAAAGATTTTGTATTCAAGTCAAACCCAAAATCATTTCTTTCAAATCTCAAAACCAAAGTGGCCGACAAAATCTTCTTCCTCTTCCTTTCCTCCCTGTGTTCACATGCAAACAAAATCCAACTCCTTCTCCTTCCTTCTTTCTTATTTGCTTCGTTTTTCAGCTAACTCCATTACTAAAATTTAGATCTTTTGCGATTTGAAATAGAAAGATTTAGCAAACCCATGTAAGTAAAACAGACCATTAAACAATTAAACAACTTAAACTGCTCTTCATTGTTATAAGTTCTAATGTTCTTTGGATCCAGATAAAATGCCAGCCATCTCTGCGTTTTAAACTTCCGATTGCTCATCCATTGGCCCTCAACTGCAGAGATGGTAAGGCAATTTAACTTGCAGAATTCGATGAAAATATTGATTCATTCTTATTCAACATACAAGGACTACGAGGAAAAAGAAGAAAGGGAAGTTAATTAAAAGAGGGTTCTGAATTTTTCGCAATCTCCTGAGACCGATCCATTTGCTCTGTTCTTCTTCGTTAATGGCTCTGGCGAAGATGAAACCGACGAAGCCACTGACCACGAGTCGTTAGAGCTATCAGAGCTGAATGACACATCCATTACGCCGTTGGGGCTGCCCGGAATTGACCCAAATTTACGTTTCTTGAATTCGTCGCTGTTTCTTCTAGATGCATTTGAGATCAGTTTACAGCATTCTTCAACATTCCCCTGTTTTAAGGAGAAAAATAAAATCAATAACTTTGTTATAACTTGTTCAAATCGTCGATTTGTTGGATTTGGCGATTTGGGTTGAAATGGGAATGGTAAATCTAAATATGGACCTTGTCGATTCCGAGGATGTTAAGAAGCTGGGAATCGTATTCAACGCTGAGGTGGGGTTCTTCCATAGCTTTGAAAACGTGCAGCATTGTGGCGGTGGCCATTACAGAAGGAAGAAAGGACATGAAATCTGACTCTGTTAGTCAAAAAAAGGAAATGAGTGGGGGAATGCATTCATAAAGATGGCGATATTGTTACTTTTGCTTAAAGGAAAAGCACCATATCGTCATGAATTAAGGGAAATGAAGTTTTATCTACGATTTCTTACCTAAAATAACAGAGAGAATAGTTCGTTCACACTGCCAAAGAATTTCCCAGCAGATATGGTCCTTGAATCCAAGCCTCCTTGAGATATAATCCACAAAAGAAAATGGGGTAACGGGATTCATCCGCCATTGAAGCGTAGAGAGCACAAGAAGCTCCATTTTCTTAATGGTCTTGGCTTCAAACAGATATCTACTGTCTTCCACCTACACAAGTCAAAAACCCCAACAGAGATTAATGATTAATGTGTCCCAGTCCGACCATTTTTCAGTTGGGTTATAATTAAGATTTCTGGAAAAACATACTTGTAGGTCCAATAAAAGAGGGACTTGGGTCTCCTCTACTTTGGCAGCAAGAGAGATGCAAGCAACAGCAGCAAGCTGAGACATCCATGGCTTATCTCTTTGAAAATGAAAACAGGACAGGAACCGATCCAAGTAATCGACAGCGAGAACCGCAGTGAGAGCAGAGAAAGAGTAATGAGCATTAACCTTCAACATCCACTCGACGGCGCTTCGTCGGGCGGAAGCAAGAGAAGGGTCAATCTGAATGGTTTTAAACAGTTCATTAGGCTTCTCTCTCGAAAACAGAGAAATTAGTTCATCGTTTTCCCAAAACAGGTCCTGCTCTGCCACTGCTAGAATCGGAGAACTAGATTCGGTTGTTAGATTAGAGTAAGGTTGCTTATCAAAACCCGTTTCTTCTTCTTCTTCTTCTTCTTCTTCTTCTTCTTCATCGTCGTCTTCCCAGTGGTCCTCTGAGCAATAAAGAGCATCAAGCGTATACGGTAGTACCATCTTCTTCTGAGAAGAAGAGGTTGAGATTTTGGTTCATTGTAGGGCGTGAGAGAAGGAAATGGAGAAAACAGAGGAAAGTGTGGAAGAAAACCAATCCTCTCCCATGGCTGTGAGCTGCGGTTTCTCGCTTTCTCTTTATCTAAATTCAGAGTGAAGAAGAGAGAGAGAGAGAGAGAAGGAGAGGGGAAAGGAAGAGTCTTTATTGGTAGGTTTTAGGAGCTGCCGCTATGGGCTTCTATCTACTGCTCAATCACAATTCACAAGTAATATTAGGAAAATTTTCTATTACTACTACCCTATAAATATTACCACAAAGTCTTTGGTTCCCACCTCAATGAATCATTTACAAATATTGAAACTTTAATCACATTAAAAAGTTAACCAAAACTATGAAGGAGCAAAAGAAAAGAAAGAAAGAGACATATTTGACTATAACACTCACTAACTACTAACGTGTAACTTTATTAAAATATTTATATCCTAAGATTATTTAATGTTTTCATTATTTTATTTATTTTCTTGTTATAGTCTATATACCTTAATTGAAATAGTCGTTTTTTTAAAACAACAAACAAATGTCACACAAATAACAAAAAAATAAAGTAAAAAGGTATTGGGAAAGATAGGGGAGAAGAAAGATGGAAGTAGAGGAGTAAGAGGCCATTTGGGGCACCAACTAGAAGTTGGTGGTGTGGGTTATTATAGTCTACTTCATTTTTGGAATACCAAATATAATAGTGATGTACAACTATTTATAACCTATGATTAAGTATAGTAATACCATTTCAAAACTTTATTTGTTGTTCTCACTTATCCTCTATTATTTTTTTATGATGTGGTGTTTACTATTTTCCACCCACACAAAAATAGTTTACACCTCAAACAAAAACTATTATAACTCATACTTAAATAATCCATCCCTCAAACACTAACTGTTACGACGTACTAACTAATATAATTCATTGACTATAATAATCGTTAACTATAATAACAAACTTAGCACCCCAAACACCTCCTAAGAGGTTGTTCACCATTTTTGTTCAAATGCTAACAAATATTTCTTAGCTTTTTAAGTTTAAGAGTATTTTTTAAACTTTTGAAAATTCAAGGATACTTTTGCACACAAAACACTAGATATTTCCATCCAAAACTAATTGTAATTATATTTTCTCGAATTCCTTTTGAATATTTAAGAGTATTTTTAAGAACAATGATTATGTGCTATCTAGGCTACATCTATCCCCATGCAACAATCAATTTTTTTTAAAAAAATGTTTGCCATGTGAAATTTTTTTATTGCATAACTAAATAAACTCCACAAAGATGGATGCAATCAAAGATACATGCCCCAAGTATTTTCTTAAGTTATTAGAGGAAAGATTTTTTATATTGAGATAGTATGAACAATTTTCCATGCTACCTACATTTATTGTATGTCACGTCAATATACTTTTAAAAATTAGAATAAGATCCACTGACATTAATATAGAATTTTACAAATATTTATGAAGATAAATTTATAATGTGAATGCTAGAAATATGGTATTACGCAAGTGCTTTAAATTTATTTTTTTTCCCGTTAATTAGATTTACATCCAAGGGTTAATAAGAGATGTCAGGTTATAATTAAGTAAAATTCTATTGTGATTGGAGCAGGGTGGTCCCCACCGAATTGGTGGATCCTCTGCGAGCAGGTGTATTTGAGTGTTTGTGATATCAGAAATCTGAGCCGTTGATGAAAATGTGGAAATATTGTTTTTCTTTATTTTAATATAATAATTATAGAATGATAGAGGTAATAATATAGGAATAATGAAATGGCCAAATGGGAGAGGAGTGAAAGTGGGGAGTGAAGAAGCGCTCACACACGCTTCGATAAAATGTGAAAATGAACTCACCAAAATTAAATAATAAAAACAAATTTCAAAAAAAAAAAAAAAAAAAAACTCTCAGCTTCTCCCACTTCCCAACCCCAATTAACAAAATCTCTCTTTTTTTTTTAAATAAAAAAAAGTAATTATAAATTCGACCAATCATATATGACATTTTAAAAAAAAAAATCAGAAATGAGCTGGCATTGACATGCATGCTAGACTTTTACCAATAGTCTCGGTGAATTCAATTTCACCCTTTTGATTTTTCTTTAATTTATTTTTCCTATGGTTGAAATTTCAAAACAACAATAATAATATAAGTGTTTGAACTTCTCTTTTTAGTTTTTAGTTCAATAATGTATGGAATTGAAAAATAAAAAATATTTAAATGTATTTCTTATATCACCTATCATTTTGCATCTCATCAAATTGTCCAATCATAATTTATCACATGTTAAATTCTTCATTTTTTTAAAAAAAATATTTTGATAATTATTTATGTGAGTGATGTGAATGGGATGCATAAGGATGGATGGTACTCGAGATGCACCCAAATAAAATTTGAAATGTTGAAATTCTAACCTTTCGATAAAAAATATATGGTATATATCTCGTTACTCACAAATATAAAGCAATTTGATCGAGACTTTTCTTACCTTCTCTACGTAAAGGGTTTAAATATTTTTAGTTTAAGAATAAAATCAATTTATGCCAATAAAATTTGCGCTATAATGGTAACTATTAAAATTCTAAACTCTCAAACTGTTAGTTAGAATTTCGTTTATCTAGGTGTATAAAACTTCTTTAAAATGCATATATTACTGCAAATTAAAGAGAAATATTGGAATCAAATAAATATTAGTGGTTTTTCATTAATATGAGCAATTTTCATCTTCTCTTTCTATTTTATACCTACTAATTATGCGCGATAATACTTTTTACCAATTTATTGAAACTTTTGGGAAGAGTAATTTTGTTTAAGAAATTTTGAGCTTATTTTAAAGAGAACCAAGTGTAATAATTTTATCTCGTGAATACTACATACATCTATCAAAATTTTAAGCTCCAAATCTAGTCATGATACTAACACAAGTTGTTTTGAAAAATTTCACTATTTCAATCACAAAGTCTCTCAAGTTAGTTTCTAGAAATTGACGTAACAAAATTCAAATGGCAAAACAAAGAGTTCTAGTTTGTTAAATGTTCTATACATTTAGGTCACGTTTATCCCAATTGAAAATGTAATAGATCAATTGAAATAAAAAAATAAAAAATAAAAAAAGTGAGCCTTATTTGGTTACTTTTGTGTTGTTTACTTATATTTTACATTTGTACTTACACATGGGTCCCACATCTAAATCTGTAATAAAATCATACAATCTCATTGATAAATAAAGAGTACTCAATCTGATTGTGCATAAAAAGTATGTTCTATCGTTACCATTGTGTTATAGTTACCATTACGATTGCTATCATTATTATTGTTAGAGCTAAAAAGTTTACGATTTTAATATATTTACTATTATCATTACTGTTTGACCCTCAAAAGTAGAGATAGAGGTAATGGTAACCGTAAATTTGACAAAATTAATAATTTTAAGTAAATGCAATCAAAATTAATCCAATCTCGTTTGCAATTCAAGTTCATTACAATTAATAACATTTTATTACGAGTACACTAATTTTCATTACAATTTGGTAAACGTGACCCTAAATACTTAAATATTTTTCATCACGTGGTGAAAAAAGAAGACAAGATTTGAAGGGCTACTATTTTTACAGCACCCACCTATAGGCTCAGTAAGATCAAAAGCAAAACAAAAGGTATATTATCCACAAAATTCAAATATAAAAAAACAAAACAGAGAGAGAGGGAGAGGAGGAGGAAGAGGGGGAAAAAAGTCATCCGATTGGTAGCTGAGAGGTCCTCTTTTTATTGTATATTTAAAAAGTTTTTTTTTTTTAAAAAAAAACCATAGAATATGAACGTAGAAAATACAGAAAATACTATTTAAAAAAATACAGCAGCACAAAAGAAAGAATAGAGGTATTTTGGGTCAAGGATCTCCACAAAAACTACACTCATTGGCTATCTAATCCTAATAGTAGGGCTACACCAACTACTATCTATTACTACGATCACTTAATTATTTTCGATGATTCAAATTTTTGTTCTAGGATAGTTTAATATTCTTAAACTTCTAAGTTTGTATTTATTAGGTTCTAATATATTCAAGTTTTTAATAAGTTAGATATAAATAATAACCTTGAAAATTTCAACATCTATTAACTTTTGGTTAATGATTAGGGATAGTCTAGACTATATTTAATCCAACATTTCCTTTTCCTTTGGTATATTAAAAACATTAAAACTATTTCAATTTTCTAAAATATATATTTGGCATATGACAAAATTTTATTGGGCATTTGGCTTGTACAAAGATTAGGGGTTTTTTTTTATCAATCCAATCAAATTTGTGTGGTTTGAAAATTTTCTAGGTTGGGTTGATTAAGCTAAAATAATTCAAACCAACCCAAATTTATTATTAACTTTAATATATATATATATTACTTATGGTACAATTATATATGCATATGTTTATTTTAATTTTATTTAATTTCATTATTTTTGGATCATTTTTCTCTAATAATTCCTAGAAATAGTTTTTTAACATTTTGGAAAGAAAATCTTCATTATATACATTGAAATTGAAATTTTAGTCTTAATTCAATATATGAAAATAATTAAAATTAACTTTTTACGTATTAATGTTCTTTTCAAAATAAAAACCTACAGTAACTCAATCAATCCAACCAAAATATTTTATGGTTGGATTAGGTTAGGTTCATTTTTTACTAAAGATTATTTGGATTAAAAAAATTTATTCCTAAAATAATTGGATTGAATTTAAAAAGTCATTCAACTCAATCTAACTCAATCCAGGAACCTGAAACAAAGATAGGTACAGTCCCACTCATTTTTTGTTTTTTTTTTTTTGGACTTTTTATCTCTCTCCTCGTGATGGTGGAGGAATGGTAGGATATAAGTGGGCAAGCAAGGGAGCTCATCGTTTGCAGTGAGTAATTAAAGAGTGTTGCTTTAGTGTACGAAAAAGTTATTTATTTTTATTTATATTTATATTTTTTAGAGCAATGGTGGTCAATAAGTTGGAAGAAGCATACAAAAGCAATGGCCTTAAACATACACTGAGAGGACTGTAATTTGAAGGAAGATTTTTAGAGAGATTAAGATTTTAGAAGTAGGTTTAGTTTAGAGTCAATATATAATGTATGTTTAGGGTTTAATTTGCTACAAACTGAAACGTTGCTTTCTTCTTTTTCTAACATCTTGTGTTTTGCACTTCAGATGCCTCAATCTACGAGAAAGGCAGATACAATTCTAATCCATGTAAGAAAAAGATAAGGTGCTTCTTCTTCTTCATCTTCTTCTGCTTTCCACTTTCAACATATAACCATAACTGTTTTTTTGAGCTTTAAATTCAGAATAATAAGGACTGTCTTTGCATATTAAGAAGTGTTTTCTGAAGTTGATATTTAGTCCATATACTTAAAAAAAATTAAAATTCATCTTCATTAATCGGAGTGTGACCAAACTTCACGTCGACTAAATAAGTAAAGATAATTATCACTTATTGTACACAGTTTTTTTTTTTTTTTTTAATTAAAAGCAAAGAGATAGTCCCTAACTTTATGGTTTGATAAATATATTAAATTACAAGAATCAAATTTATTTTAGGCTACATCTATCCTAGGAGAAACATAATAAATCAATGATAATCCGAAAAGTATATCCCATTTTATTACGTTTATTATTGTTCACATGTATTTCATAATCGTAATGAAATTGACCCAGAACACAATCTTTGAGACGTGGAAGGCAATCAATTCGATTATGTTTTAGCAAACATGAATAAAAAAATAATCTAACCCATTATAATTGATTTATTAATGAAATTTCTTTGCGACTACGTCAATTTTTATTATAAGCCCTTCTCACTTTTCTAACTCACTTTTCTCTCTTTTTTTTATATATAAATTTATGGTGGGTTTCTTTTTTGAACTTTCAATTCTCTTCCCTCCATTGCATTTGTGAAGTGACATGAGTCGGCCTTTTCTTTTTCTTTGTTTTTTTTTTTTTTTATTATTAAGTGGTCAAAGTCAGATCAGAAATGGTAGCCAGCTCTTTGTCTGTGAAATTCAACTGAGACACGCCGGCTAGTAATAGTAATAATATGTCTCGAATTTTTGGACTCCCATCAACTTAGCTTTTGAACAAAAAATGCAAAAACCTTTTTTAAAAGCTGCAAGTTTTCTATTTTGTTTCGGTTCCCATTTTTAAACCCTTTATTTCAATTTTAATTTTATGAAACTATTACGTATGCATGACATGAGCCATGACTTTCAATTATTTTAATCAACTTCTTTATTAGATGAGGAAAAATTATTCTCCCTCACTTTCCCTTGATTTCCATTGTCATGTCAGGTAAGTCCTTTAACAATAGCATAGTGAATAAAAGAAAAATACATCATTTGATTGTGTGTGTATATTATATATGGCACATATATCGTACACTTCAATCAATTAATTGAATATATTCTTTAACAAAGTTTGGATTATCTTCAAATCTTGCAACCTCACTTCAAAACTGCTCTCATTTCAAACGGTTTTGCCAAACATGTCCGCATGAAATTTTCGTAAGACCGAAATAAAAAGTTTTAGAACATTGATGATCGGTTCTTAATAAGTTGGTCGGAATCATTTGTTAGCTATTAAAGGGCCATTTGGGACAAAGATTATTCTAAGACTATAATAACCACATTTTGCGATAGTAAATACTATTTCAAAACCCCTAATTAATTAGGATCAACACTATTTCAAAACCACAATTTGCTACAGTATTTACTATTTTCTTCTCAAACTAAAATAGTTTATACCTCAAATACATATTATTATTACCCAAACTAAAATAATCTACACCACAAGCATAAGCTACTATCATCCAACTATAATAACTTAGAATTATAATAACCAATTTCTTGTCCCAAATGGCTCTTGAAAATCTAAGAAACATCATGATGAGAAATGAGTTGACAACCCATTGCTTTCCCTTCCGGAATTATCATGACAATTCAGAACCAAGTACTACAAAAACATCAGTACATGCTCTAATGATACCCAGTTGAGGTGAAAACACCCCACTGCACTGACTACTGCACATTTCAAATCTTTTCCCACCTTTAACTTCATGCCAAACCCTGCTTTTCTTTCTTAAGCTTCTAAGCTCTGTATGGAGAGATTTAAAACACCCAAAACAAAAAATTCCTAAAACCTTCTATCCATGAAACTTGAAGAAACAAAAGCAACTTTTGCTAGGTAGCCCTAATGGACTATAAAGTTACGAGTCTTATAACATCCATGAACACACAAGTCAGCAAAGAAAAAAGAAAGTAAAACTAGTCAACAGGAAAAGAATGTAGAAATAAAATTACCCGTGCCAGCAAAGACAATTGCATGAACTTTATTCCTTTTGTGTTCAGATGATTGTTCCTTTTGTGCTCAGATGATTGAACCTTTGTATTGTATATTCGAATCTAGATATCAGATCATAATAAGAGGTAATGAAATAAGGAAGATGACATAGAAGAAAAAGTAGTGTTACTTCCACATTCTAAGTTCTAACAACATATATAAACCTGACTATTACTGGTATGTAATTTGACATTTCCTTTTATAATGGAATTCGTCTTGTAAGCACTGGGAACGCAGGTTCGACACTTTTTGCTAAGAGATGTAATTACCTACTCCATTCAAATGTACCTGGACGACATATTTCATATAGTTCCGTTGCTTACCAAAATTCCAAGTCTAATGGTCTAGTTTCAAACACTTTCCTTAAATGAATGCATGCAATTCACAATATATGACACAAAATTTGCCAAGATGGAAAATGATCATTCTGACTGTAGTAATTGAATTAGAACTATAATATAAGGGAAGTACATTCCACCTCCGTCCCCTCTACAACCCCAGATATAAATTTATGGGGGCCGGCAGTCGGGCGGGGATCTTAGTCAAAACCTAATGAATGATTCCAGCAAACAATGTACCATTATATTCCAAAAGAAAAGAAAAGAACTCCGGACTTCTTGTAATAAAATGATTATCTCGAGGAGAATTTGTTCGGCAATGAACTAAAGACTAAGCTTGAGAAATTGTCATGAAGTAGAGAGAGTCCAGAATCTTTCTTTTAAAAACATTTCACTTTGGTTCACCTTTACTTACTATATACAAGCTTTAATCTTCAATAAGGCAAAGCCGCAGCTGCAAGCATTCATCCTCTACTCTGTTTTCTTCTCTTTCTTTACATCCCTCTTCTGGTATAGAATTATCTGACTCAAAATGGTTCCGTTTGTTGCAATAGAAAGAGCCGATCCCATGAGAACTTCGACAAGATTTAAGGACAACAATTTGTTAAAACGAATAAACAACTAGGAAAAGAACTTGATGGATTATATGGGGGGCGGTGGGGTGTGGATTTGCCATCAAGTTCACAATTATAAAAAAGATGCAACCGATAAGTACAGAAAAAAAATATAACTTCCTGTCTTTTACAAAAACGGTATCTATGAAACTAATACTTTGGAGTAAAAAGTTAATTACTAAAAATAGTTACTTGTTAGATGTTCCTAAAGTATATCATGCTCTTTCAATACAGTATAGCACTAAGACTGATTTTGAATCCTTATATGATGTTATCACTACAACTACTACCCAAATAATTTAAGAGCGAAAAGGGGAAAAAATTTAAAAAAATAAAATAAAACAAGGATACCACTTCTTGGTGCATTTTCTTGGATGCTGGTGAAAACCCTCACTGCAAAAGAAAAATGGAATAAACATTGATGTCTTCACAAGAAAACTAATGCAACCAACCAAATTTCGTAACGCAATTGTCTTACCCATAGAACCTCCAAAGTTCATTAAGGATGTTAAAAAGCTAAGCTCCCCAGTACTTTTGTTCTGTAAAGTGAATATTATTCTTTTGAATGAGAACTTTCAATGAAGAGATATGAAACAAAAATACAATTAAGACATGGTATCAAGCTTGAAAACACTTATTTATAAATGTCGGTAATGCGACCAAAGTCTCACATTGACTAAATAAGAAAAATATCAACCATACAATATTATTTGGTATGAACTTTTAAGTGAAACCAAAAGAACAACTACGAGGACAACTTTACGCCCCAAGTCGACAATATCATACCAATTAGGAGATTTGTGGAGGGCCATTATCCGTAACAATAAACAATACAGGAAGAATACTTGGAAGCATGTCAGCACCAAAAGAGTAAAGACACCGAAGGTGGCAGGAAATAGAAGACTAGATTGCAACAAAGCTATGATTTATTTTATGACCACTTTCAGCTGATATAAGACTTTCTTAAATCTTACCAAAATCTTCAAACAAGGGAAAGGTGTACTTGAACTGTCATCGGTTAACATGATAACAGCTGGTTTTGTGATTACACGATTCAGTTTCGAATCACTTTCCTAATCTTTTTATTTGAAATTGGAGAAATTATTATGCATGACAATGGTACAGATCCCATTATCATTTAACATTTTTATCCACTCTCTCTTTTTTCTTCTTTCCCAAAACGGGATGTGTATTAGAAGTGAAACGGGGTATCTACAAGCCTACATCATCAAGCAACTAGCTTGCCAATGAGAAACAAATCAAACGTGGGTTAAATGAAATAATAGGAGTAAATTCAGCCATTGGTCTGAATCCTTGCAATGTTCATACAGCAAGAATGAAATACCAACATAACATTTATTGAAATTTTGAAATCGTATAATAGAACCTTCAACTTACAGAAAAGTTCTTCCAGATTTGTGGGATCCTCGAGAAGAGAAAAATCGCATGTTGAGATGCCTGAAAGGTAGTTTCCAAATTAGGAAACCTTTTAGTATAGCGCTATTACAGAAGAAAGAATTCAATACTCGTAAAGGTAAGTCGTCAATTTTTCTTCATTTATTTACCTTCTTTAAGGAATGAACAAATGCATTAGTGACAGACAGCACAAACAAATATCTAAGGAACTCTTTACATAAAAGGAAAAAAAAACTGAGAAAGCTTGAAACATGGATTAAGCGATAAATCTTTAAAGAGAGAGAGAGAGAGAGAGAGAGAAGAAAAGACAAGAAAAACAGTAGGAGACTTACGTATAGAGCTTCAAAGAGAACAGGGTTAATTTGACCGGCTAAAACTGTTGGTGCTAGAGCACAATATCTGAGTGGCCAGCGTATTAAGGCAGCAGTAACAAGTTTCTCCATTCTTTTGCAAGAATTAATATATGAATAAAAAACCCAGGAGGATCTCAGTTGCAAGTTCCTTATTATTAAAGAATGCGACAAGAAACAATCAGAATCTGAACTAGAGGAAATAAAAAAGGATACAGTAATGCCCTGATCCACGTTTTCATACCAATAGGCTGAGAGTAATAGTAGATAACGGCAACCAAAATTATAGCTGCATCAAACAAAAAGGAAAAAAAGTAATGCCCATTAGAAGAGGATAATTCGGTTTAATTTATAGAAAAAGCATCCATGCATTTGTGTAAACAAAATTCGAATAAGCATATAACTAATGATTCCGGAAATGCAACCTGGCGCAATGAGCAAATAATGAACTAAGAGTTAGATTTGGTTATTTCAGACCTCCATTTTGTTCCATTATTATGAAGAACCTATTTATCTATACAACCAACTGTAACAGAGTGGTGTAGGGAATGGGAAGACCCACCAATTCTATATTTGATTTAGAAGCTATAAAAGTTATCCTTTACACTTGGGTTGTACTTATTTGACTAGGGTCCTCAGTTAACGATAGGGCAATGGCCAGGGATAAAACTATTAACCAATCTTAATCGAAAGCAATTTAAAATAAGAAGATGAACTAGCATCTGACTGCCCTATGCCATCCCTTGATTGACATAGTGTAGTAGGTCAAAGTTGCATCAATTGTTTAAGTGTAGATCGCAAGAAATTTTTTTACCGTATGTTCTTACATAAGGGTGTGAAGCGTCCACCTAAAATACAACTATATTTTTATTTTTATCTATCAACTTTCCATAGAAGTATAACCATGTACAGAACGTTAAATGACATTAATAGACTGACTATAAAAGAAGTATTCTATAAAACATTGTCCTCATCAGCAACCCACTCAACTCGCAACCTTAAACTAATTTAAGAATAACATCTAATCATCAAATATATTTTACTTTTTCCCATTTTGACCAATTGATGTTTCAATTTTTATCCGTAACTCATTTTATGAGGCTTGTTAAGAAAATGGCTCGGTGGCAGCAATATTCCAGTATCTCCTAATATACCTTGAACCAAGAGAAATGCCAGTTCCCCATAAGCTGAAAATGGAAGTCCTTTGTGGACACAATAAGCCAGAGCAATTGTGTAACCTACGACTTCTAGCTCAAAGGATATAACACTAAGTCCTCTGACACTCTGATGTTTCAAGATCTTCATTATCTGCAGAAATAAATTTTGCATTATAATGATGGCAAGAAGTAAAGCACCCACGACGAAGATGGAACAGGGATCCAATCTTCTCATCGTAGGATGCATATAAAACAAATATTAAGAATAATTCAGGCCGAAACATTGAACTGGAAGAGAACAACATAAATAATTTGAATTCAAAAGAAGGGTTCTTCGACGGTGATTGATATATCTTCAAGAGATTGATTTGGCACCTAATTAAACTTAGAGCAAGTTGCGATTCTTAGCTACAGACTATAAAATTTTAAATTACCGCCTAATTAAGTATCAGATGCTTGTGAATTACTGTACTATTTGAATCTAATTATCAACTCCCCTTTACACACCCCAAAATTTGTTCGCTAACATTTCACGAGTCTTGAATTGCATTACACAAATTAGAGGGCAAAAAGAAACTGGAGAACATTAATTAGAAAACGCTAGAGATCAAAGAAATGGATCTCTTGATAAAGTGAAAGAAATATAGATATGGTGTAGGGAGGGAAGAGAGAATAGGTTGCCTGAGGAAGCTTGACGGTGGTTGAAGCGGCGACAATGCAATAGCCGAGGAGCTTAGAGATGAGGGGAAGCAAGCAATCTTTCTCCGGGAACTTGCCGTGGCTTAGAGATCCGAAAACGCAGCTGAAATCCATTCCAAAAAACTCCATCTCCGCCCGCGTTCTTCAGATTACAACGCTGACGAAGGAAGAGGAAGATGAGTACAGGATCCGAGGACTTTCAATCCGATGCTGTACTTGTTGGTACCCAAATTTGGGCTACAACGACAAGACGGCACGGAAGCTGTCGATATGATGATGGGTTTCATGTCCAAAAATAATGGCCCAACAATACACCACTATGGGGGCCCAAGATTTTTTCTCTCGATTTTTTTTTTTCATTTTTAACAATTTAAGGTACATATTTTATAGGTAGCATTTTAGGATTAATTATTAAGTATATGTCTACCTCTTTAAAAGAATTGCAAATATAGTAAAATACATGAGATAGATTCTATAGACTCCTAATAGCAAAGTCTATTATCAGTGTTATACTCCAAAAGTTATATATATATATATATATATAACATTGTGTTATAACGGCTAATAATTTAAGTTTGATTGCATTGTGGTATATTTGTTAATTTATATTTGTATATCTTTTACCATTTAATGCGGGTTGCAAAAAATTCTATCAAAATTAAATATCAAATTTTATCAAGCAACAACTTAGCCTTAGTAGTTTAGAGCATATTGTGTTCTTAATCAATTATTGATCTAGACCTACACATGTAATCCTATTAAATGTTAATAATATCATTTACTATGTGGATTAATTCATTACAAATTTTAATAGTATGCAAACTGAGTAATACATGCTAGAGTTCATGAATTGAATTTTTTTAAAAAATTAAAAGTATATGAAGTAAATCATTGTAAACTAAAGTTCAGGAACTTGCATGAAAATTCATAAATTAAAGATATCAACTATATGTATAGTTTATTAAATTTAACATTATACTGTGTTCAGATGTACAACATAATATAGTTTACATAAAATAAAAGGGAAAAATATTTCCTCAATAATTAAAAAAAAAAAAAAAGCTCTTAGTTAAGAACTTAACACCCTTTTTTTCCATAAATAATTTATTAGGTAAGACTTTGTTAAGAATAGGGGTGGAATCTGTTCAGTTCAGTTCGGTTTGAGGATCAAATCGAACCGAACTAAATTCTTTATATATAAACCAAACCACAACATTTTTGTGGTCGAATTGAACCAAACTGTACCACATATATTTGGTTCAGTTCGGTTTTAAAAATCGATTTCACCTTTTTTTTTCTCCTTATTTTTAAACTTTTTTTTTTGCTTCCTTTGCCTTTTATCTTACTCCTTCCTTCCACTTTCTCTTGTCTATGACACAATCTTTATCTTTTTTATTTTATTTTATTTTATTTTATTTTACAAGCTTTTCTAAACATAATTTAAATATCATTCCACATTAAGAACATGTCCAAATGACTACAATAAAAAGTTAAAAACTAAAGAGTTCTACAAAGTACACAATATAGAAATTTCAAATCATCACCTTCAAAGTTTTAAGTCACATAAAAGCAAATAACAAGTTAAACACTTAATAATAATATAGTAACATATTACAAAAGTCCAATCAATACAAACAAATTTGTTCATTTGTCAATCATTATTCTCAAATTTGTTCATTTGCCTTTCACATCTGTCTTCTTCACATTCTTTCCATTATTTGTCCCCTCACCCTCATTCTTCTTGCTTTTTTGCCTTCGCTGCTTCGTTCAAACCGACTATGGAAACTAAGAAAAATAATGACAAACTTCTTAGTTGTTACTATAATAAATATATAAATAAATATGTTAAAAAATATATAAATATGTTTTGAAGATACAAACCTTCCTCGTCATCTGCAATTTTCTCTAAGTATTGTCATAAATCAATGTTAATTTTTTCTGAACGTAACCAATTTTGTGCACATACAAGTGCCTCAATTTTGGTTGGAGGTAATGAGGTACGAAAAGGATCAATTACTCTTCCACTAGTGCTGAATGCGGACTCAAAAGCAACTGTGGATATCGAAACTACTAAAAGATCTCGTGCAATTTTGTTAAGAATATTATATTCAGAAGAATTTCCCTTCCATCAATCTAAGATATCAAAGTTATCTTCACGTTTAACACGAGACTCCAGTAAGTAAATATCAACTTATGAATCCACACTTTATGAATCATCTTCATCCAAATCTTCAAAATCAAAATGGACAACCTTTGAAGCACTTGTAGTTCTAAATGGAGCACTTTTAGAGGTGCATGAAGATTGACCCTTATTAGCAACTGACAGTACAAATTGTATTCGTTGAACAATGCTCACAAAACACCCTCTACCTTACTTCCTACGACTTTTGCCACATTAACATCAAATAACCGATTTAGGCAATATAAAAGAAATTTCATCTTATAACGAGGATCTAAAATGAAGGCAACATACAAGAATAAATTTGTTCTATCTTTTTTTCCCAATACTTATTAAACTTTTCTTGCATTTTTGTTGCCATTTCATTCAAAAGCACATCATTAGGACCAGTTGCACTTGAATATTTTTTTATGTGATTCTAAACAATACTAATCTCATGGAAGTATTGGAAGTAACATACAAAAACCCTGAAAGTCTAACAGTTACTTTATATAACACTAACAAGACTTTGGTAAATATTCTGAAAATGGTGGTCGATTCCCCCCCCCCCCCCCCCCCCCCCCCCCCCCCCCCCCCCCCCCCCCCCCCCCCATGTAGACTATGTCATATTCTTCTAACCTCTTGAATATCTTTTTAAATTTTGTAGTTGCCTCAAACATCAAATAAGTAGAATTCCATCTAGTTTGAACATCAAGACACAACATACTTTTACTATCTATGTTTTCCTCTTCGATACACTTCTTAACTGTAGCAAGTCTAGTGGGAGAAAATCTAACAAACCTCACAACATCTTGAATTCGAACAAATGAATCATTAACATCTTTTAGGCCATCACATACAATTAAATTCAATATATGTGCATAGCATCGAACATGCAAGAACTCACCATTTAACACCAACCCATGCTCAAAACGCTTCTTCAGATAAGCAATGACAATATCATTTGACGAAACACTATCAACTGTCAATGTAATAACTCTTTCAATACCCACTGTTTTAGATATTTCTCAACCTCTTTTCCTATCGTCTCCCCTCTACGGTTTGGGTGAAATTAAGAATCTCTCATGTAACTTCCAATCTTTATCAATAAAGTGTGCAGTCAAAACCAAAAAGTTCATATTTTGGATTGATGATCAGGTATCGATTGTGAGTGACACTCTATATCATTGATTCATAAAAATGTCTTTCAACTTCTCCTTCATGCTATCATATATTCCCAATTATCCATAGCAATTGTTTTTCGAGAAGGAAGAACAAAATTTGATTCTACTAACGTCAAAGTCCTTTTCACAAGCCTCTTAAATCCCTTGGTTCTCTACGAATTTAAATGGAAATTCATCATTTACAATCATCTCAGCAAGTAATTTTTTAGCACTCTCAATAGTAAATATCTTATAACTAAATGAATGTGAACTATCTCCAACACTCTCTTTCTTCTTGAAGACCAACTTAATTTATGTTACATCTAACTTACACTTCTTAATCTGATAATGATTTTTTTTTTTTTACAGTAGTTTTCACTATGCATTTTCATAGTTGAATTTCCATTCATTCTAGGATGACACGATGAAATTCACAAGCATGCAATGGAAGCAAACAGAATTAATAAGCACTCTAATCATATTTAATTTGAGTTCTAAAGCATGCTATTTCAGAAAATTGAAGAGAGTTTCAAGATGAACATACCTTTGATGATTTCTCCCAAATCCAAGCTACTATTCACTCCAAATCAGCTCTAAATTGATAGTGAATCACCAAGAGATCTTCCCTACTATTCTCAACCTTGAATTGAGTGGTAGAACTCGAATTTGATTGAATTTGGTGAAGGAAATTAAGGGTTCTTGTGAGGAAAAAGATGAAGTAGCTGAAACTCTTTTTTCGGCTCAAGAACGATACTTTCGTCTTTAAATTTGAGTTTTTTTTTTAATCTCAACATGCAACCACACTCAATCTAATTGATGGCCAGCAACTACTTCCCAATTCAAGTGGAAATTGTGTGATTGTGTATGAGAAGCACCTCATGTTTGAGAAAAATGGGAAAACCCCACTTTCTCATATTTAAAATTTAAATTTAAATTTCTTAATTTTCAAATTTCCAATTAATTCAAAATTAATTAAAACCAATTTGATTTAATTCATAATTATTTCAAAAATTCAATTTCTCAAATTGTATTTAAAATTGGAAATTAATTTGATTTTTAATTAATTAAATAATTTAATATCAAATATTAAACTAATCACATAATTGATTTTAAATATGAATCCTATTCATGCAAGTAATATTTAAATCAATATTTAAATATTATAAACTCTTCAATTTCGTTTAATTTCAATAAATTAAATGTTAATTATATTGAATATAATTAAACAAACCCTAATTTGATTTTTGAACTTATTCAAATTCAAACTCTAATTCAATTTGAACAATTCAAATTGATATCATTCCAAATTCACTCAATTTAATAATTCAAGGTGTTCATATTTTACGAGCTAATAGAGGGACATTATGGACCTACAGATCATGAGCTCCAACGATTAAGATTAATTGGTTAAAACTTTTTACATCAAATTAATCAGTATTCGTTAACTATCAAGTCACACCACTATAGCTAATATGTTGTTTTACCCCTGATATTACGTCTATATTACGTCTTCTTCCTTAAGCTCCTACTGATCTTCTAATGAACAATTGGTTTATGATCTAATCGGATCCCTCTTAGGCCAGTAAGAGAGTGGGCCCATTGTTCAAGACATGGATTCGGTATTTAAGAGAACAACTTTCTCCTATCCCTAAATCGGATAGGCGTGAATTCCGTCTTGACCCTATGTCCCCAGCTATCTACCCAGTCTTGTCCCTAAAATGGGAGGCTTATTGAGCTAGCGCTGTTGAGCCAACCTTCACCCATGCAAATCTAAGAATAATCCCGAATAGACAAAAGTTCATAGTTAGTTCAGTCTTAAACCGTAAACATCATTATATATTAAGAGTGACTTATTTCTTGGTCTGATCTTATGCAAACTCATTGCATAGGACACCATCACTCCTTATGTCAATACATAAACGAATCTGGATCACTTCGTTTGTAGTATCTTTACAATAACTTGTAACAGCTACAAAGTAGGTCACATCCAATAGTGTTACCAGAATAAGGTATCAACTTTAATCATGTACTATAGACCGTTTTGACTATTTACTCAAATTTTGATCCATCTTTATGTCTAAGTATTCATGTAATAGCCATAATCTTAGTTATAGGATTTAGACTTTATGAATGCAATTAATAGATTCAATATCTTTATTGATAAAAGAATATGTTTAATTTACAAATTGCGAGTTCTTGGACATAAAACCCAACATGACATGCATGAGGATATCATCACTATATTTAGAACATTTAGTAAAGTGATCCCATACTATAGATTAGTTTTTCCTCTTTCTTCCATTTGCAGGCTTTGATGATCTTTTGGTGGTGGTGAAGGTATCTCAATAACATCATCATTGGAATCGTTGCTCTTGCTCATTGCGAATCACTAGTAGTTATAGGTAAATTTTGTGATGGTGCCTATAAAATGCATATAATAAAATAAAGATAACTCCTATTAAATTCATTTAGGATGACTATAAATAAATTGAAACCAAATAAAATTGAGAAATGACACTGATCTTTAGTCTTTAGTTAAGCTTTCCTGTCATTCTCAAAATGTTAAAGTTATTCCAAAACCCTAAAATAAAAGCAACCAAATCTAGGTAATACTTAAAATTATTTTGTTTCAGAGCTTTTATCCAACAACTAAACAACATAACTCATGTGATCAACTTTGCATTAGCCAGAGAAGCTATAAGGTATGCCATTTCCTCAAATATCACTTTCTTCACATATATATATATTTTTTAATTTTATCGAATTAATACACTTTTCTCTTCTCTTCTTCACATATATGATCAAATGAAAATCTAACTAATATTTAGGCTAATTGACAAATTTTCAGATAGTTAAAAAAGGAAAACAGAGAGAAAACTTATTATTATCAAACAAATTAGATAGAAACAAGCCAAACCGTAAAAGCAGTATCAAAACTAAGTATCAAACATGAAATTTGAAATTCGAAACAGAGGAAAAACACCAAGTAAAAGTTAAGTACCAAACATTCGAATGAAACTTGAAAAGATATCTAATTTGGATAGGGAATATTAGAATAACACCATGTAAAAGCTAAGTATCAAACATGAAATTTAAAATTTGAATAATTCTCAGTCACAAACCAATTAAAAGCTAAGTATCAAAATTAAAATAATAGATCGAAGAGATGTCAAATCCATCATAAAATAAACGAATGAATCTAGATCAGTCACAAGCCAATTGAAATTTGAATGAATCACCAAGAAAAAGAACTTATAGAAAATCAAAATGAGTAATTATGGATCAAAAAATAAATGAGAGAGATAGGAATGAACCAGAAAAATAGATCGGAGTCGGACAGATGTCCGATTGAGAAACAAAGATCGTGATTTTGTGCCCTAATTGAGATAAGGACAAATGAGAAAGAAAAATTAAAAATCACATCTAAATCAAAATAGAGAGAAAATAAAACTAAGAAAAAGAGATACAAAAGTTTACTTGAGGATCGGAAAATTTGAGTTGCTGGTGTGGACGACAGCAGTTAGTGGGATCAAAACAGAAAAGATGTTGATGCAAGGGTGGCTGGTGGAATCATAACAAAAAATTAAAAATCAAAATAGAGACTTGAGAATCGAGATTAGAAGGTGTTGATGCAGGAGATGGAGGGTCAAGTCGAGAGAGAAGAAGGTGTTGATGTAGGGGTGACCGAGTGGAATTGAGAGGGTTTCGAGATGGAGGTCGAGAGAGAAGAGAATTGAGAAAAAAAAGTCTTCTATAGAGAAATTGAACTAAAAACCCTAACCTTAGAAGTATATATATTAAAACGGTTCGGTTCTGTTCCAGATGCGGTTTTCGAACTCTGAAACGAATCGAACCGTTTAATTTCAGTTTTCAAATTCTAGCGAACCACATTGAACCAAATTTTTTGGTTTTGTTGATAATTCGGTTCAATTTTGAAAATCGGTTCGGTTTATGCGATTTCACTTAGAATAGCCAATAAAATCCAATGGGACCACATTGATAAATTATCAATGTAATGTCAATATATTATAAGTCTTATTATATATATATATATTATATATATATATATATATATTATAATATATATATATATTATATATATAATATATATATTATTTACGGAGTAAATGTATTCATTCAATATTTATTTTTAAAAAATAGACTCCATTTGGTAATAATTTGGTTTTTGAGTTTTTGTTTGTGAAGATTAAGCCTATAGACAGTACTTCCACCTGAAATTTCTTTATTGTTATCTACTTTTACCAATGGTTTAAAAAATCAAGCTAAATTTTGAAAACTAAAAAAAATAACTTTTAAAAACTTGCTTTTGTTTTTCTAAATTTGACTAAGAATTCAACCATTGTACTTAATAAAGTTGCAAACTATGGTAAGAAAAATGGGGAGAAAATATGCTTAATTTTCAAAAAACAAAAAAATGAGATAGTTACCCAACAAAGTCTTAGTTATTTATTTTTTTTTAATGATTTTTAAGTGAAAAATCAAATAGAATAAGGTGGTTACAGAGAAGTCATCTCAATTGTCTATGGTTAATTTCAAATCTCAATGACTAAAAGTTGTTAATTTAAAATTTTAAAAATCAAATAAAGCAAAATTCAAATATCATAATCGAAAAGTATATGTTACAATCAATTAAAGTTGCCAAATACAAATTAAACAAACTTTTAAAAAAACTAAAATTAAAAATAATCAAGCATGATTTGTTGTTCTTAAAAATAAGAAATTATTAGGCTTACAAGTCATCTTTTTTAGTACAATTAGAGGTAAGAAGATTCAAACCTCGTAGTTTCTAATATACCCATATACCAATTGAATTATATTTGGTTTAGTTTTATAAACTAACTTTTAATTTTTAAAAAGAGTGAATATATAAAAAAAAAAATGTAACTTTTACATTGCGTAGTCTAGATTTCAAATATGCTCGTAAGACGATAATTGAAAAAATAATAAAAAAAAAGTACGAGAGTTAATAAAGTTAATTTTTTTAAAAAAACATGGAAATAAGTCAGAAAAAATCATTTTTTTTTTTTTTTTTTTTTACTGACATCATTTAATTTAGATTTAAAGAGAGAAAAACTAGTTGAAAAGTGAATTTAATTATCGCAAAACAAACAAAAAGGCACATGTTATTTAAAAATAAAAGTGGCATATGAGGCCTAAGGGTAAGGGAAGAACAAATTAATAATAGTCCATTTTAAGCAAAAGTGGGAAATTAAAGTATAAAAGCAAGATCATTCACCACTTTGTTTGGTTGCATCAATAATGTTGGAATGGAATGGAATTAACTTATTAACGAGGTCAATTTATATTATTTAATTGAATTCATATATAGACTTTGCTTTAACCTTTTTTCGTGGTCATTTTATAATCAATAATTTATTTTAGTATTATTTAAATTTCATACGTGGATTCAGGATTGCTGCATTTGTTCTTTTTTCCCCCTCTTGCAGCACAAAAGTAAAGCCAATGGAACATAAAGCAATTAAAAGAATTTAAAAGAAAAAGCTAGCGAAATGTCCTGCCCCACCATTGATTTAGAATTAAAGAAAAAAGGAAAAAAAAATATATTTGGTCTTCCTTCCACACAATTATTGGTTTCCTTTTTTTATAACTTTTTTTTTTAAAAAAACCCTACCTGATATTTTAAACGGAATAATGATTAAATACTATCTAAGTCGCACATAATCCTCATACTCCCTCACTTATTAACCACACAAAAATTGAATTAGAAAATAAATTATTTTTAAAAAAAATAAAAATACCACATGGCAAAATTTTATTGGACAATATTTGGGATGCGTCAAAATAAGTGTATCTAAAGGAACACCTAAGTTTTTTTTCTTTTAAATAGGACATATATTAACATCTAAGGCCGATCATTGATAAGTATTAGTTAAAAAGATAACCAGAGTATAATTAAATGGATGAAGCATATACTCTCTCCATGAAAATATTATATTTTTAAATATTTTTATTTCTTCTTGTTGTTAGACTAAAAATGAGCATAGTTAAATAGATAAAAAAAAAATTAAATGTAGAAAAACTGTCGAGCTACTTATAGCAATTAGTAAAAAAACATTGATAGATACGGATAGATTTTTATCAGCGTCTATCACTGATATCACTGATAAAATTTTATCAATTTCTATCACTAACAAACATTGATATGTTTCTATTAGTCTCTATCAACCTCTCTTAAAAAAAATTAAAATTTTGTTATTTCGTATAAATAATTTTCTTTATTTTTTCTATTTTTGAAATCCCTAAATAGATAATATTTAATATTGAAGAATTCAATGACTAAAGTCACGTTAATAATAGTGATTTTAGCAAAAAGAAAAAAAAATGCTTATAAGCGATTTATTAAAAATGAATTTTATCTAATACATTTAATGTTTGGTTATTGCACTTTTAGAAGTGATTTTGACGGTGAAAAAATAAGAGAGAAAAGAAAGAAAAGCGAGAGCACTAAAAAATAAGAGAGAAAAGAAAGAAAAGCGAGAGAACAGTTTAGAGACACATGGGGGGACATACAGTTTGACACAAATTTATGGAGAGATCAAAATTTCAAAGAGAGATAGTGTTAGAGAGGTGAAGAAAACTTCAGGGGATGATAAAAATTTTAGTGAGAAATATTAGAATTTAGTCATTTATTTGAAACAAACTCATGATTTCATCAATCATATTCTTAGAAAAAAATTGTGGAGAGAGGTACAAAAGTTTAGAGAAAGTTGCAAAATTTTGGAGTAAAAAATTGAGAAAGATGGCATAAAAAATCTAGAGAGAGATGAAGTTAGACACTACTGAAATTAGAAAGAGAAGATATAAAAAATATTTGGAGATGTTTGGTTTACCAACATGAATTGAGTTGAGTTCGTATAATATGCAACTCAATGTTTGGTAAACCAATTTTAAATGTTGATGGAGTTGAGTTGGTATATTTTACCAACTCACTCCAATCTCTATTCTTCTAATGTTTTCAATGACTCCATCTGTCAGTCACTGTCGACAATTATCGCTACCACACTCTAGGAACCAATTTTGGGCTCCGAAAATCACCTCCGATGACAACTCTGGCGACCAACTCCGACGACCAATTCCGAACTTCGACAACCACCTACAATGAAAAATCTGGTGACCCAACTCCTGTCTCTTATACACATCTAGATGTGTATAAGAGACAGACAGGATGAGAATCATTTTGGATGATCAATTTCGACAACCACCTTTGCGCAACCAACTCTGACGACCAACTTCGGGCTCCAAAAATCACCTTCGACGACAAACTTCGGCGACCAATACTCTAATACCGCCTTCACATGACCAACTTTAAACTTTGACCATCTTCAACTACAAACTCCAATAAAAATTATCAATAATCAACTTCGACAACTATTTTTTACTATTATAAGATCGATGACTGTTAAAGTATGTTATAGGGTTGTTGATTATATAAATAATATTATTTTGTCCACATTAAGTGTAATACATCTTATACATAAAATTTGTAAAATATACTTTTATTTAATTGAATTCACATACCAAAGGAGCGTTAGTAATATTTGTAAAATATGTATTCAGTTGAAAAGTAAGTAATACATAAAAAAAAACATAAAATAGATATTTTTTTCATAGAGCATTTTATGGCAAAAAATAGTGAAACATAAAAACTTGTTCTCTGATGATCCTCTAAATTTAGAAGAAATAAAATTGAAATTATTGAAGAAATGTAGTGGCGTTCCATTGGTTGCTAAGATGATGGGGCAGATTTAATTAAAAAAATTAATGAAAGAGTAAAAAATACATAGTAACATCAGGAATGAGAAGAAAAAGAAGATGTTGATGAAATTCATGGAGAAAAATTAGGAATCAAAAGTTTTGATTTTTTTTTTTTGTTCCCATTTCATTTAACTAAATTCCTGCAAGAAATGTAGTGAGTTAATTGTTGTTCATTACCTAAAAATAAAGAAGAAAGAAAAACTTTAAAAATTAAAAGGAAAAAATTGCAATCCATATTTTATTCAACATAAAGATTGGTAAAATTATTGATTTTTTTTAAAACAATATTTTTTAATATATAATGACAAAAATAAGGTTGGAGGGAAAGTATTCCCAAAAATAGGTTTTTAAATTGTGTACCAGGTACACGATTACATCTTAATCGTGTATTGGGTACACGATTAGCTCTAAATTGTGTACTGGGTACACGAGTCCTTGTCCATCTAGCACGTGCACTCTGTCGTGGCAGTCATGTAGGGTTGACTGAGCGGTACACGATTATCTTAAGTTGTGTACCTGATACACGACTTTCTCTCCATTAAATTGTCGCCCGCCCCTTCTTCTTCCTCATTGAGAGCTTTCTGCCTTCTGCCTTCCGAAAGATTTTGCTTGAAAATTCCGAAATCTTGCTTCTTTTGTTGCATTTCTCCGTCCAAAATTTTGAAATCTTCCTCATTTTGCTTCTATCTTGTGCATCCAAACGCCTCCATTTGCTTGAAATCGTTCGTCCATTCGTCCATATAACAGTTGCGTTTCTCCATTTGCTCCAAACGCCTCCGTCCGTACAAAATTGTTCGAAATCGTCCTCCATTTGTTCGTCCGTCCAAAATCATCTGAACGCTTCTGTGATAAAATTCTTTGTTTTTCAATATATAATCGTCCAAACTTAGATCTTATATTTTTTTATTTGTTTGGGCTGATTTAAACATAGAAATATATGTATGTTAAACTTAGAAATATATGTATTTGTTGGGCTAATCTTATATGTATATGTTTATAAATCTTAAATCTTAGATCTTATATATTTTTTTATTTGTTTAGGTTGATTTAAATATATAGTTTATGATTAGATTTGGGCTGATTTAAATATATAATATTTAGATCTTATATGTTAAAATTAGAAATTGGATTTTGTTGGGTTGACTTATTAACATATTTTTTTTTGTTAATTATAACAATTGAAAAAATCATATTAAATAGGTTGATGCGTCCTGAAGATTTAGTTATTCTTGAACCTGGAAATGATGGAGATAGTGATATTGACGTTGAAGTTGATGAATTATTTGGAAACGACAGTAGTGTGAACTAGGATCTACTTTGGAAGAAAGGAATATAGGTATAGATAACTGTAGTTTAATACAAAAAGAATGTTGTTTAATACCAAAGAAGATTTACAGCTTGTTGTAAAAAAATATTGTGTGACAGAACACTACGAAATTGTTGTAGTGGAATCAAATCAGGATCTTTGGTATGTTAAATGTAAATCATGGAGTGACGGTTGTGCTTGGAGGTTACGGGCATGTCGGTGTAAAACTCATGGGATGTTTGAAATCACCAAACTTCAAGGAGAACACTCATGTTTGTTTTCCTAATTGACACAGGATCATTCACAGCTTGATTAAATTTCATGAGTATTGAAATTCAAATTTTGGTTAGACCTTATCCTGGAATACTTGTGGCCCTACTCCAAGAAGCCATTAAAAAACAATATAGCTATAATGTCAATTATAGACGGATGTGGCAAGCCAAGAGAAAAGCGTTGATTGTTGTGTTTGGTGATTGGGAGAAATCATATTTGAAGCTTCTGTATTGGGTGAGTGCTCTTGTTCATTACAATCTAGGAACACGAACAGATTGATTTTTCCTTCCCTCTGATATGTCATGTACGACTATTTTTGGACAAATTTTTTGGTCTTTTGGTTCTGCAAGAGAAGGGTTCAACCATTGTAGGCCATTAATCCAGATTGATGGAACTCATCTCTACAGAAAGTATAAGAAGAAATTATTGATAGCCTTATCTATTGATGTAAACGAACATATATTTCCCTTTGCTTTTGCTATCGTCGAAGGTGAGAATTTGTCCAGTTGGTTGATAATTGGCAGAAATGCTAGTTATTATAAGCCTTTTATTGAGAATTATGAAGGCTAACAGGTAGAAAACGCAGTGATAATACTTAGAATTTGTGAAAATTTAAGTTTTGCGTCGATAAGCACCTAAAACCTCACTGACCCAATATTATGCGTTATTCTGTGCCAAAGTGTCTATTTTTTGTAGCTATCGCAGGAATCAAACGCATGCGTTTGTAATAAGCAATCACAGACAAACGTATGCGTTAAAGCCAGGCGACCGCAAAAGACGAACGCAGACGGAAACCCCATGCGTCCAACGCATGGAAGTTGCAATAACCCCATGCGTCCAACGCATGGAAGTTGCAGTAATCGCATGCGTCCAATACATGGAGAATACGGTGAACAAATAGAGATTGCGGCCACGGATTGACAGCCATAATAGAAGATCGCAAGATGGGTAGAACGCGTTGATAACTTCAGCTAAATTCAGCTCGGATGCATACCTTGGGAGTATCAACAAGATAAGGTGATGTGACAATGCCCATACCGTGACAAAAGTAGCAGTGAGCCATACCTCCATCATTACAGCTGTCGGCGTCCAAGTTCTATAAATAGCCCTTGAGACCTTCATTTTGAGACATCCGAGCTTCTGCCTCAAGGAAAAAGTTTGTGATCACAGATGAAAGCTTGAAAGAGATTTCCAGTGAGAATTCTTCATCTCCACAACCCAGACTAAGTGACGATCAGAGCAATCGCTGGAGATAGAGCTCAAGAGAGACATCTCCACCATTCAACCATGGCACCATCGGCAACCTTGACGCAGAGTCCTTCATCTCCCTTCTAACCAGACCGAGTGACGATCGGAGCTTTCGCTGGAGATAGAGCTCAAGAGAGACATCTCCACCATTCAACCATGGCACCATCGGCAACCTTGACGCAGAGTCCTTCATCTCCCTTCTAATCTCTGTTTTGTATTACATTTTAGCTTGAGATATTAAGATATTTTGTGATCAATGCAAATCTTAACTCCTTCATTACCGTCTTCTTCATCATCTTCATCTCTATCATAGTTTATCTTCGGCGTTTATTTATCAAAGTCAATCGCATGCTTAATCGTGTAGCCTAGAGATAGGACGCATATAGCAACCCACCGAGAGGTGTTCGTTGTACAAGTATAGTAAGTTAATCCTCTTTGCTTGGTGAAAGGCTGTGGCAGCGCCTGTCTATGGGATGTTGAATTGCTTGTCTATAAGTTAAGTAGTCGCGTCTAACTGCCTGAGAAGGTAAGAGATGGAACGCACTAAGCAAGGTTCCTATTGTTCCTAGAGATACGCACAATCTTATGCTCGACACAACTATGCACTATAGAGATATAGTCATGCGGCTGACCACCCAAAGGTGTGATGCGTTAGTACAACGAGCTGGGATTACTCGGGCGATTTAAGATAGTAAACATTACTATGCGTTAATGGTTGTTGTGTCTCTACCTATTCTCATTACAAGTCTTCTATTGCTCAATCTGTTTAGTTAGGAGTAGAGTAGTGTGTAAATCATTTTTAACTTTCTTCACTTTATTGTTATTCAAACGCATCACCTCACAAATATTATTGAGTGACAAGTCCCCGTGTTCGACCTCGGATTACTCGAGAAACTTGCGTTTGTGTTATACTTGGTGCAAGCGTAAGAAAACTTGTGATAGGAACGTGCAATTATTGCATGCTAAGATTAACGCATCATCATTCCGATGCATGACCTCAGACGCATGAGAATAAATGCATCAGTTATATCTAACGCATGATTTCATGTTCAAACCCATCCATCCTTAAATGATAAAAATAAAATAAAACAAAACGCGCCCATAAATTATTCCCAACAAGTTTTTGTAAATTATTCCCAACAAGTTTTTGGCGCGTTTTGTTTTGTTTTGTTTTTATCATTTAAGGACGGATGGGTTTGAACATGAAATCATGTGTTAGACATAACTGATGCGTTTGCTCCCATGCGTCTGAGGTCATGCATCGGAATGGTGATGTGTTAATCTTAGCATGCAATAATCGCGCATTCCTATCACAAGTTTTCTTATGCTTGCGTCGAGTATAACACAAACGCAAGTTTCTTGAGTAATCCAAGGTCGAACACGGGGACTTGTCACTCAATAATATTTGTGAAGTGATGCGTTTGAGGCGATAAATAAGAATAACAATAAAGCGAAGAAGGTTAAAAATGATTTACACACTACTCTACTCCTAACTAAACAGATTGAGCAATAGAAGACTTGTAATGAGAATAGGTAGAGACACAACAACCATTAACGCATAGTAATGTTTACTATCTTAAATCGCCCGAGTAATCCCAGCTCGTTGTACTAACGCATCACACCTTTGGGTGGTCAGCCGCATGACTATATCTCTATAGTGCATAGTTGTGTCGAGCATAAGATTGTGTGTATCTCTAGGAACAATACGAACCTTGCTTAGTGCGTTCCATCCCTTACCTTCTCAGGCAGTTAGACGCGACTACTTAACTTATAGACAAGCAATTCAGCATCCCATAGACAGGCGCTGCCACAGCCTTTCACCAAGCAAAGAGGATTAACTTACTATACTTGTACAACGAACACCTCTCGGTGGGTTGCTATATGCGTCCTATCTCTAGGCTACACGATTAAGCATGCGATTGACTTTGATAAATAAACGCTGAAGATAAACTATGATAGAGATGAAGATGATGAAGAAGACGGTAATGAAGGAGTTAAGATTTGCATTGATCACAAAATATCTTAATATCTCAAGCTAAAATGTAATACAAAAAAGAGATTAGAAGGGAGATGAAGGACTCTGCATCAAGGTTGCCGATGGTGCCATGGTTGAATGGTGGAGATGTCTCTCTTGAGCTCTATCTCCAGCGATTGCTCTAATCGTCACTTAGTCTAGGTTGTGGTGATGAAGAATTCTCACTGGAAATCTCTTTCAAGCTCTCATCTGTGATCACAAACTTTTTCCTTGAGGCAGAAGCTCGGATGTCTCAAAATGAAGGTCTCAAGGGCTATTTATAGAACTTGGACGCCGACAGCTGCAATGATGGAGGTATGGCTCACTGCTGCTTTTGGTCGCGGTATGGGTGTTATCACATCACCTTATCTTATTGATACTCCCAAGGTATGCGTCCGAGCTGAATTTAGCTGAAGTTATCAATGCGTTCTACCCATCTTGCGATCTTCTATTATGGCTGTTAATATGTGGCCACAATCTCTATTTGTTCACCACATTCTCCATGCGTTGGACGCATGCGATTACTGCAACTTCCATGCATTGGACACATGGGGTTGCTGTCTGCGTTCGTCTTTTGCGGTCGCCTGGCTTCAGCGCATGCATTTGTCTGTGATTGCTTATTACAAACGCATGCGTTTGATTCCTGCGATAGCTACAAAAAATAGACACTTTGGCACAGAATAACGCATAATATTGGGCCAGTAAGGTTTTAGGTGCTTATCGATGCAAAACTCAATTTTTCACAAATTCTAAGTACTATCACTGCGTTTTCTACCTATTAGCCCTCATAATTCTAAAGAAAAGGCTTATAATAACTGGCATTTCTGCCAGTTATCATTGGTCATGGTTTTTGTGGGCATTGCGTGAATTGTTACCCAAAGAGAGGGTATTTGCTTGATTTCTGATAGACATAAGGGCATTCTTGCTGCAATTAATAATGAAGAAATTGGTTGGAGTGAATCCAGAACATTCCATCGATATTGTCTTTGCCATGTTACCAATAATTTCAATATGAAATACAAATCAAAGAAACTAAAAATTTTGGTGTTTAAGGCCAAAAATCAATACCAAAGGCATAAGTTCATTCGGTGCATGAAAGAATTGAAACAATTGCACCTTGAATGTCTTGAATTTTTTTCAGACATTGACTTGAAAAAATGGACACAGTCACACGACGGTGGGTACCACTATGGGTGGATGACAAGCAATGCAGCTGAATGCATGAATGGTGTTTTCAAAAGTGCTAGAATGTTACCAATTACTTCTTTGGTTAGGCTAATATTCTATCGCACAATATTGTATTTTGAACGTCGGAGACAAGAAATTAGTGAAACACTCGATCATGGGGACATGTATACAGAATATGCCCTAAAAAAACTTAAGAGGTGGGAAAAACGAGCATCTGCACATACGATGACCAAAAACTTAATACTGAAATAACCATATTGATTATTAGGAATGCGACCAAAATCCCACATTGGTTAGATACGAGGAGAATCATGGGTATATAAGTGAGTATGACTATCTCCATTGGTATGAGGCCTTTTGTGGTGAAACCAAAAACAAAGTCATAAGGGTTTATGCCCAAAGTGTACAATATCATACCATTGTAAAGATAGTTTGAACGTTTTGTCCTTTCTATGAGTGGTTCGAGATACTTCATGTCAATCATTGATGATTTTTCAAGGAATGTATGGATGTATCCACTGAAACAGAAGATGAAACTTTTGGAAAATTTCTTGAATGGAAAAAGCAGTTTGAGAACCAAACAGACAGGAAGGTAAAGTATCTGAGAACAGACAACGGTTTAGAATTTGTGAATCACAAATTTGATAAATTTTGCAAATCTGAGGGAATTACGAGTCATTTCACTGTTATGTATACTCCACAGCAGAATAGTTTAGCTGAGAGGTTCAACAGAACAATTATGGAGCGTATAAGATGTCTTTTGACAAATGCTTCATTACCCTTGAAGTTTTGGGGGGAAGCTGCCCAAACAGCCTGTTATCTTATTAATAGGAGTCAATCTTCCACTTTAGGCCTAAAGACTCCTTAAGAGATATGGACAGGAAAAGCTCCAAGTTTAGATCATCTCAGAGTGTTTGGAAGTTCAGCTTATGCTCATGTTAAGGAAGGGAAGCTGAATAAGAGGGCACTGAAATGTATGTTTATTGGCTATCCTCAAGGTGTTAAAGGATATAAACTTTGGTGCTTGGAAGAGGGTAGAAATAAATGTATTATCAACAGAGATGTGACCTTTAATGAAACAGAGATGGCATTTCGTATCAAAGAGCAACAGAAACAGTAGACAGTTGATCAGGTTGAGGGAGAGGTTAGAATTGATTTTAAAGCACGACCATCAGTTAGTTCAGGCGAATCCAGTGATCAGTCATTCAGTTCTGATGGTAGACAGCCTCAACTGCAGAGGACTTTGATTGATGAGGGAGCTTTCGGTGAAGAAAGTTCAAGTAGCAGTGACCTATAAAACTATCAGCTTACACGTGACAGGCCTCTCACCCGGCTCCTACGAGGTATGGTTATGCTGATTTAGTTGCTTATACTCTTACTTGTGGAGTTGACAATATTGAAGCAGAGCCTCTTACTTTTGAGGAGGCAATTGTATCTGATTTAAAGGAATAATGGAAGGATGCTATGGAAGCAGAGTTGTTCTCATTGCAGAAGAATCAGACATGGTCATTGGTTCCAAAGCCTTCTAATCAGAAACTCATTTAGTCAAAGTGGATTTATAAAATCAAGCAAGGTACAGGAGGTGATAGCAAGCCTAGGTATAAGGCTTGACTGGTAGCCAAGGGCTACACTCAAAAGGAGGGAGTTGGCTTTCATGAGATTTTCTCTTCGGTGGTGAGGCATTCGTCCATTCGATTAATTTTATCTATTGTTGTTCACTTTGATATGTTTGTTGAACAGATGGACATCACCACAACTTTCTTTCATGGAGAATTGGAGGAAGTGATCTACATGGCTCAACCTAAGGGCTATGAGGTGAAAGGAAAGGAAGACATGGTTTGTCATCTTCGCAAGTCCATCTATGGACTGAAGCAATCGCCAAGACAGTGGTATATCAGGTTTAACACCTTTATTCTGAAGTAGGGGTTTCACAGGAGCTCATATGATGCCTGCGTGTACTGGAAACTATCTCAGAAAGGTACATATATTTATCTACTTCTGTATGTAGATGATATGATCCTGGTGTCTAAGGATTATTCTGAAATCTATGATCTCAAGAAACGGTTGAGTAGTGAATTTGAGATGAAAGATTTAGGTGACCTGAAAAGGATCCTAGGAATGGATGTGAAAAGAGATAGGGAGAAAGGTTTGTTAACCATTTCGCAAGAGAGTTATGTGCATAAACTGCTTGAGAAGTATAATATGTCTAGTTGAAGGCAGTTTCGACATCCTTAGTATCTCATTTTAGGCTTTCTTCGTCTCAGTGTCCTGTTACTGAACAAGAAAGGTTAGAGATGTCTAATATTCCCTATTGTAATGTTGTTGGAAGTATTATGTATTTGATGATTTGTACTAGGCCTGACTTGGGATATGCTATGAGTATGATAAGTAGGTTTATGTCAAATCTTGGAAAAGAGCATTGGAATGCAGTTAAATGGGTGCTTCGATATTTGAAAGGTAGTATCAGTGTATCATTGTGTTTTAGCAGGGATTGTGATAAATCAGCACTAGTGGAAGGCTTCACAGATGTAGATTATGTTGCAAACCCTGACAAAAGAAGGTCTCTATCAGGTCACATTTTTCGTGTGTTTGGTAATGTGGTCAGTTGGAAGGTTGCTCTACAGTCAGTTTTTGCTTTGTGTACTACTGAGTCGAGTTGTTATCGCAGGAGTTCATTCCTATCGTTCGTTGTGATAGCCAGAGTGCTATTCATCTTGCGAAGAGTCCATCTCATCATGAACGGTCTAATAATATCGACATCAAATTTCATTTTATCAGAGAAGTTGTGGCCCAGAAAGATGTTGAATTGGTCAAGGTTCACACAGTTGAGAATTTGTCAGATATGTTAGTCAAGGTTCTTCCAGCCCATAGGTTTGAATACCTATTAGATGGGCTGAATATTAAATCTGGATGATAGGAGATTGGAGAATCAGCTTGGCACTTAAATATTCTTGTTATGAGGGAGATTTGTAGAAAATAACAAGGTATTTAAGTGGGTTTTATTGGGCTTTTTGGTGAAATTAAAGCCTAATGGCATTCTAGTAATTATGAGTAAATGGCATATTTGTAATTAAATCCATCTTTCTCCAGAGGGATGAAGAAATTGTGACTTTGAAAAAGAGGAGAGCTGCAGCTGTTTTTGGTGGAAGAAAAAAAAGAGGAGGAAGCAGTCAATTTTGAGAGACACAAAAAGAAGACAACAGCCGTTCACGCACAAGTAGACCACCGAGGGAGTCGGCGTTCACTTTTTCCCTCCGGCTTTGATGTCAGCAGCAGGGAGTCAGCGTTCACCTCGTTCGGCTTTGACGTCAGCGGTAGGGAGTCGGCGCGAGTACTCATCCTTCGCAGTGGGTGTCTGGTTCGATCTGGGCGGCCGCCTTGGTTCTGGTGGGTTCTGATTTTGACATGGGTTTGCCGGTTGTCAGCGACAGAGAGTGACACGCGGGTTTGTGCGTGGTTCGCCGGCCAAAGGTTGATTTGTTCTTTAGCATGTTGTTCTCGGTTTCAGAGGTGACGTTGTGTGCGGATCTCTCAGTATCGGTAGATATTAAAATTACAGATTGGTGATTATTGTTGATTATCTGTAATTGTAAATTTATTATTGCTCGTAATAAAATTGATTCAAGTTGGTTCTCAAAGTGAATGTAGACGAAATGGGTCGAACCACTATATATCTTGGTGTTCGTTCTTTACTGTTTTTCGTTTTATTTTGTTGATTGTTTGCGTTCTGTTTGGCCATCTAAGTTAGGTTCAAAATTCTCACATGCTCAGATCCAGCATTGCAATGTTTCACATAGCGTTGCGCGTTGCGATGCTATCCCTTTTTCTATAAATATAATTTTTCTGATTTAGGTCAGGAGGATGCTGAAAATTATTGGGGACATGCTGAATTTGATGGAGGTCGAGGAGAGGCCTTATTTTCTTCCTTTCCCTCTTTATTTTTCAGTATCATTAGGATAGTTTTTATTTTGATTTTGGATGATGAACGTGTATTGGATTGTACCTTGTTGGTTTGTCTATGAATCAATGAGATAATTCTTTTATTTAGTTCTTGGATTGAGCATTCATGTAATTTATTGAGTTTTCTGCCCAACTTTGTGTTTTAATTCAGAATTGTGTTTTCTTTGAATCTTTCTTGATTTCGAATTGCATTTGTGTGTTGGATTGATGCTCCTATCATGATTGCAATTTTATTGCTAGTTAATCTCGAGCTCGCATGTATCCTAGTAGTTCGTCTATGCTTTGAGTTTACCCCGATAGCATCGATTGAATGTATATGTTTAGGTTTATAGATTGACCTTGAATCTTTGCATTGCATGTTTAATTTAGGTTTGAAGAATAAATGGTTAATTGAATATGGCTTTTCCTGATTAATTGACATAGTTGAATCCTAAATCTTAATGCATGTGTTTCTAGTTCTTTATGGCCGCTAAGAACCCAATTGAATCTAGGAGCATGTAAGTTAGTTAGGGCAAGGTCTTTCCAGCCTTAATCATTAATTAGGATGCTTGATTGGTTTCGAATTAATTGATTGCCGGCCTTTGTAGAGATTAGTTAATTCGCATCAATTGAGTAGCTATGCATGTATAATCCGATGACATAAATTCATTGGCGGAAAACGATGATTTAAATTACATTGAATCGCCTCTTGATTTGAGAACTAGATAAACCAATTACCGTTTCATCTATCCCTTGCAATTTATTTTTCTTGCATATTTCAATTTCAACAAAAAAACTAAAATCTCGTTTTTATTGTTTTTCCACAGTCAAATTTAATTTAAAAGAAATTAATTCTTCGTTTCCCTATGGTTTGACCCTGCACTTACCACTGTTACTATGTTTCAATAGTAATAGGAGTAGCTCGGTGTTTATAAATTTTTTTTTAAGCAAGTTTGAGACTTATTAATGACATAAGTCTCGGGTTCTATCATATATCAGTCGCTGTAAAAATGGAAAAATTGGAAAAAAAAATGGGAGTGAAAAGCAGAGTTGAAATGACAAAATGTGTAAAAGAGAAATGAACTAAAATTCAAGTAATCGAAAATGAAATGTGATAGTAACACATAGCAATTAGATAGCAATCTATATTATTAGTAATCGTATAACAATCAATGTCAAATAAAAATCATATAACAATCACATAGCAATCAGATTCCACCGGTCAGTGAATTAGTGAGGACATTTTTGACTTTTTAATTTCAATGTCCCATTTAAATTGGATTGGACGGACCGATTTTGTTGTTTTTGTGAACTTTAAATTGTGTGAACATGGGTCTAATTTTTATATTTTATTGTGGTATGCCTGCTCATTACTATTTTTCTTTTTAAAAGTAATAAAATAAAATAAAATCCGTACATAACACTAAAAGGTAAAAAGTAAAGGAAATTAAAGATGAGTTAAGTCCCCGTCTAAAAAGATAAATAGATAAAGTTGCGGCCTAGTTTTTCGTTCATACTTTATACCATTTTGCTAAGTTATATATTTGCATAGTGAATTAACTTCTATGATTAGGAGTTTTGAATGCAAGCACCAAAAAAATATAAATCGATGTTTATAAACCTAATTTTTAAAAATTAAAAATGAAATAGTTACTAAACTCCCACTTATAAGTTATCGTTATTTCGTAAATAATTTTAAAAAATTTCTATTTATAACTATTTTCCTTTAATTTAACTATTAACTTTTGTGGTAAAATATAAATCACAAAGAGTTGGGTAGAAATATTTTGAATGTTAAAAGAGATTGCTTTAGTGTCGAGGAGCAATAATTCAGAGAGACCTTGGGAGTAGGGTTTTGGACTTTTTGCATAAGCTTTGCCTTTATTCCACAGAGCAAATAACTTTTTTGATTCAGAAATTACAATGGATATGATGCCTTTGTCCTTTTTATATATATAAAAAACTTAAGTAATGAATTTTTAATGAGCCTACTTTACCACGTGGCTCTAATCCAATAACTAGCTCACTGGAAAAGAAAAAAGAAGTTTGCCTTCTTGAATAACGAAATAATGTGAAAGAAAAATAACTTAGGGTAGACTTAGAAGGAAAGTATCATGTCTTTTAATTCAATAGCAAACCATTCCTTTTATAATAATATCTAATTAGCTATGGCGTTATGATAGCTTATAACATGTCCATGTGTAGTCTCTCTAGCTAGACTCTATCTTGTATATATGTGTATCATAATTTTATTATTAGTTAAATAAATATATTTGATATCAAATATTCATGTATGATTATAAAAACTTTAGTATTTTTAAGGAAAAAATATCTACTTTGATCCATCAATTTTGGGTATAGTTTTTTTTCTTTTCTTTTTTCTATTTAGTTATTAGGTTTCAAAATGTTACACTCTTAATCCTTAGTCATAGAGTTTAATTTTAACTTGATTGTTAAATTTCAAATGTTAATAATTGTACTTGTGAAGTTTGAATTTTGTTTCAATTTAACTTGGTTCTTAGGTTTTAAGATTTCTACTTTTAACCTCAATATTCATTACATACTCACTTTTGTTTTTTAGTGTCAATGTCTATTAATTAGTTTAAAAGAATTAAAAGAATTAATAGATATTAATGCTAAAGACGGAAGTGTGGGTCAATAAGAACGTAGCTCAATTGGTATAGTGCTCGTACTATCGAAATATGTAAACCAAATTGAAACAAAACTCAAAAATAAAAACAGGACCAAGAAGATGTTTTTTTTTCCTATTTTGACAAACCTAAAAAATACTCATAGGTACATTTAAAAGAAGTAATCTCCCGATTAAATTATAAAATTGGTTTGTATGGTTTGAAAAAAAAATTTAGAATTTAGTCCATACGATAGGATTAGGTTTGTAATTTAACATTATATATGTTTGAACTTAAAAGCATATATATCTTTAGTCTCTCCTACCAAACAATTTCTTTAGAACCTTTCCATTTAATTTAATGATCTCTAATCCCACATGTTCCAACTTATACGTTCTTAAATAAATTTAAAACAAAACGAGGCACATTGAAAGCAACCATAGGGATAGGGTGCTTGGTCGATGCCATATTGGGGGGGGGACACAGTCTTTTTATCTACGCCCAATACAAAGTATAGTTAATGGAGCGTAAAGAAATCAAAAGGAAAAGGCTGGTCGGTATCTGGGAATAAAAGTCATGCAGATCATGTGATATCTTGACCCACCGACGTTACTTTTACTTTTAATTACCATATACTAAAAGAAATAGGTTGATAGAATATTATAAGGATTACATACATGTCCCTCTCCATCTACCTTTTCCTAATAATATTGGTACCTAACAATCCCTGCATTCATACAAACAAAACTGCCAGTTTGTATGAACTATTTGTCCAAACGTGGGACGAGAGGTATTTTTGTTCATTTAGTTCTATATTTAATTATAGGTATATTGAACAAATAAATTTTCTATTTTTAAAAACCGTAATTAATGTCTTATTCACTAAATTATACTTAAAACTTTGATTTATCTTCTCTTAAACTTCCATTTCAACTTTAACTTAAAGTTGTATCAAACAAAATTGATGATTAGACCCCATAATTCTTATATCTCACTTTAAAAAAAATGATAAAAGAAAAGAAAAGTATATATAAACATATGCTTATGATCCCACAATTTTAATTCTCACTTTAAGGTGGCCACACAAAAACAATATTCTACTAAAGTCATGGATCACGAAATCTAATAATTATATAAACACATACGAGGAACGGAAAATACTTAGGTGTACCCAAACATTATTTATCTTTAAAGTTGTCCAATTATAAGTTATCATGTGACAAATTATTTTTTTCAAATATTTTAATTTTCTTATTGTTGTGAGTGATGAGGGAGGAAGTATAGAGATGGATGTATCTTGGGATGCACCTAAAGTATTATCCATGAAAAAATATTTGTGCTTATTATATATGCTACACTCATCTTTATACATTCCACAAAATTATTCATCATAATTTATCATATGACAAACTTTTCTTACTTATTTTTAAAGATATCTTTGAACTTTTTTTTTTTTTTTGTATAATTAGAGTGAGATGCACAAAGATAGTACGTAATTGAATGTACCAAAGTATTGTTCTTATTATTACAAATGTAACATTCATCTCCATGCATCACTTTCATTATAAAGAAAATATATAAAAAAAATACTTTTTTAAAAAGATGAAAAGTTTGTCGTCACACACAATGATTTGTGAATCGAGCATTTGAGCGGGTTACAAAAAGATAGATGTAATCCTAGAAACACTTTGAAAGCATTTGGTTCACTAAATGGATTTAATATGTTGAAGTTAGTAAATTTGTATTTGGATGTATAGTTATTAGATGAAGTTTGAGGGAAAGATGACGAAAAATAGAAATATAGGAGAATATGAAGTTTTATGTAAAAAGTTGAAAAATATGAAAAATTGGGTTACTCCATAAATGAGTGAACTTCAAATTGGTGGGCCAAGCCAACCCAATCCAAGTATTTTTCTTATTATAAATGGGTGTTACCTCAGCTCCCCTTTCACACACCCCTCTCTCTTACAAAAAAAAAAAAAAATAATAATAATAAATGTGGCTAAAACTCTTCACCGTCTTTTTGGTTTTACAGTCGTCGTTCCTCCTGCATGGCGTCGTTGCCCAAACCGGACCACCGCGGCCGAACCCCACTATCACGAGGATTCGACCAAGGCCGTCCCTGATCCCACCGGGCGTCAAGCTAATGCCCCGGCGCCCAAATAACAACCCGGGACCTCTAGCCAACCGAGCCAGAATCCTATACATAACTCAAGAGCTAAAAAGAAACATCACCTACGACCCTAAAGGGTACACCAAAACATGGGTTGGCAACAATTACTGCCTCTTCAAAGGCTTCTTCTGCGACGTGGTTCCTGATCTTAACATCACTGGCCTATCCTCCATTGACTTCAGTGGCGCTAGATTTGGTGGCCCTTTCTTGAACTTCTATCGTTTCATTCGTAATTTGCCGGACATTGCTCTTTTTCATGCCAATTCCAACAACTTCACTGGCGTTATTAACCGCAACATCAACAAATTACGGTTCTTATACGAGTTGGATTTGAGTAACAATAAGTTCCTTGGTGGGTTCCCTGGATACGTCCTTGGAGCTAATAAATTGTCGTTTGTGGACTTCCGTTTCAATACTTATAACGGGTCGGTTCCGTATCGGTTGTTTAATATTGATACGGATGTGTTGTTCATTAACAATAATGGGTTCGGTGGAAGGATCCCGCAAGCCACCTTCGGTAACACGCCCGCGCTTTACATCACACTTGCTAACAACAAGTTTACAGGTTCTATTCCTCTATAACATTTAATTATTATATATCTTTCGATTCAAGTTTTTAAAGGTTTAATTTTGTGTGCTAAGTATAGTCCAACACTGTCGGTTTAAATTTGAAAGTCTATTACAAAGTTTTTAACAGTTACAATATTCTTAAAATGACATATAAATGTCTAAGCGTACATTCAATAATTATGTGACGAAAAAGACTTAGGTGTTAATGCAACTCAGTCAGTTAACCCATTAAAATTTGATAGTTAAAAAATATATTTTTGAAAAAGAAACATAAATTTTCATACAATGTAACAAATATGGATGCATGAAATATATGTGTAGTCTAGCTGTATTACACAGCACAAAGCCCAAAAAGTGAAAAAGATGACTACAAATATTAATTATAGAGGAAGAACAATGATGAGACAGTAAGAATCACTTTGGCCAACTACACCATTGTATTTTATTACAATTAAGAAAGAATATAATCTTAGAAACAAAGAGAGAGAAAAGAGATTATTATTATTATTATATAGAAAACGTAGGTAATTAAGTATATTATATATGAGGAACTACTTCGACAGTCATATATATAAAAAAAATAATTATTAAAAGAGAAAAACTTAGGTACAATCCACTACACCTATCTCCTGTACAGTCCAAGATTTTATGTTTTAAATATTTTTTAAAAACTTTGTTTGTGTGGTAAAAAAGTGGGAATACATGAGGTAGGCTGCACCTGATCTGAATTGATTTTGGTGTATATGGTTTAAACAGGTCCAATCCCTCCAACCATCGGGCGAGCTTGGAGAACTCTTCGGGAAGTATTATTCTTAAAAAACAAACTCTCAGGTTGTTTGCCATTCGAGATAGGTTATTTGGTAAAAGCCACAGTATTCGACGCCAACACCAACATCTTAACAGGTCCAATCCCGCAATCTTTCGGCTGCTTATTTAGCCTCCAGATTCTAAACTTGGCCAACAACCAGTTCTACGGACCCATCCCAGAATCCCTCTGTAGGCTTCCAGATATCTACAACATCACTCTAAGCAACAATTACTTCACAAGAATCGGCCCACAGTGCCGAAAATTAGTCACAGCCCAAAGGCTCCACGTACAAGGCAACTGCATTCCGGGCTTCCGATTGCAAAAAACACAAGCCCAATGCGCCACGTTCTTTGCCAAGCCCAGGAGCTGCCCTCGAGCCAACACGTTCAACTATGTCCCATGTACACTTCCCACGGCGGCGCAACTCAATGCGGCTGCTGTTACTTCTGTGGAGAATATGGTTCCTCCTTCACCACGCTCCTATGCGGCGCTTGAAAGGCCTCATCCGCACCATTGATTGTTTACTACTACTACTTTTTCTTTTATTTTCCTTGGTGCCTCCTCCAATAAAATTACGATGATTAAGATTTGGGTTTGTGATTTCTACGTTTTATTTGTTTTATATTTTTATTTTCTTGCTGCGTTTGATGCCCAATGTCACAATGTGCATTATCCTTTTTAAGTTTTAACATATTCTGTAATTGAGTGTTTAGTTTGATGGTTTGATGTTAATGGAAAATATGGTTGTCTGTCTTCTTTTAGCGTATAATGTCGAATGTGTAAAAGAGATGGTTTTGGTTGGACATGACTTTTAAGAGACGATCAATTGCTTTTGCCTGCAGCTGGCCCCCAAATTATTATTTGCTTGCTAAAAAAATTATTCCATGTGACACAACATTCTGCTGGCTCCAATTACGACATATTTTTGGGGCATTTTTAAATATAAAAACTATGTAAAAATATTTATATTTTATAACAAAAATTCTAAAAATACAAACAACCCATGAAACCTTTTTGCTATAAAATGTAAATACTTTTGGGATATTTTTATTTATAAAAATTCTCCTATTTTTTTTTATCATTTTAGATTAATTTAATGCTTTTTTTTTTTTGTTAAAATATTATTTTAGTTCCTATGTTTTGAATTTTATTATATTTTGATTTACCTACTTTTAAAGGGTAGTGTGAGACATTGAATTGAGATATGATGTTTGAAGTTCATATATCTTTATATATGTGTGGGGTTCATATGTTTGTGTTCGAGGTGTATAATTATTTGATCTGAGTTCATATGTCGAAATTTATATGTCTGTGTATGGGATGCAGAGTGAGGTATCTAGTGTATTTGGTGGAGTATATATGTTTGGGCTTTTATGATAGACTATTTTTAAAAAATTATTCAATAATTCTAATAATTCTACCAAATAAAATATGTGGATTGCAATTTTTTCCTTTTAATTTTTGAAGTTTTTATTTTTCTTTCTTTCTTTCATTCATTTTTTTTTTTGGTAATTGATAACTTATAGAAATACAAGTTATTTTACCTCTTTTATCTAAAAACAATTAGGAAAAAACTTTGAGAATGCGACAACTTGATAAGGAATTCATAAAAATAATTGTATCGTGCGACCACATACACAAAGTCTCACTATCTACGAAAGATATAAAAATAGTGTTTTTTGGGTGCATGAAATCTATTTATGCGATCGCAAGGAATTCTCGACACCAACATTAGAATCGCATAGTTGAACAAGTTGGTAGCCTTATGCGATAGAGGATGACATGACGTATGGGCGATGGAAGTCAAATCAGAGACTAAGTTGGTAGCTGACAAGAAAAGCTTTACGGCTGAGCCAATAAACTTCTGACGCGGAGCCGGCGGCGGATCAAGGTATATAAATTAATGCACCTAATCAACATAATCATTAGTGAGAGAAGAAAAAGTTACTCATGACGGCTATAAATACCCAATGAGATTTTTGTGCAAAAAAAAAAAAAGAGAGAGAAGGATAGCTGATAGCCAAGAGCCAAGACATTGGATAAAAACTTTGCCTAAATTTTGACTTCAAAAACACTTCTCCTTCGAGCCCTCGTGTAATATTAAATGAAAGCTTAGGATTTCTCTCTGGAAGCAAGAAGGAAACCTCACCTTCAACACACTCTCTATGAAGCAGTCATCTATAGTGCCGGAGGAAGCAAGGAATTACATACCACGGCTTGATTCTCTATCTCTCTCTTTTTTTCCATAATAGTTATTTGTATTATGTAAAACGTTGAAAGACTCTTGTTTCTCAATATGAATGCATCTACGATTTATCTTTTATCCATCTCCTCAATTTTTACCATGAACAACTAATTTCTTTATGGATTGAGAAACATTGCAACTAACATAAACTAACTAAGGCTTAATCATGCGTTTAACTTGTTTTATGTATGCTTTATAAACTATTTGAATAAGTCGAAAGATTATTCCAAGTAGATGAAATTTAGGTTTGAAAAAGCCAAAGATTTAAACCTCATAAAATAAGAAAAGAGCATCTTTATGATAGAGTTAGAAAGCAAGCAAAGGAAGAAAAAAACGAATCATTAAGCATTTTAATTCATCGATTTTAGCTTTAAATTAAGCATGCTCATAAACTAAAAGGAGGGTTTCATAACTAACTTTTGAAGATTTTCTTGAATCACATTTCCAACTGCAAATCTTCTCCAAATCTTGTTATGGATCACCACAAGGTCTAACAAGCTTAGATTAAGGGAATAAAGGAGATGAGCTTCTGGTTTTGCAGATGAAACCCAGATTTTAACCCTTGAAATTTTTAGCTAATTCACCTCTGAATCATATCTGATTTCCACTCGGATGGTTTTAATGCATGACTCTCATGCAAACACTCCTCTTGCATGAATTACAGTTCCGACTTGAATTAATTGAGCTCAGGAATAATGGATTAATGACTAAGCTAATTGGAGAAGAAGTGGAAAAATCTCAACTTTTCCATTTCCAATTTTTCTTTTTCTTCTTTTTAATTTGAAATTATTTTTCAAATTAAAACTTAATTTCAGTTTTAATTTATATTTAAAACTGAAATTGTATTAATTTTACAAAAATTAATTCAAAATTAATTTTTCTAACAAAATTAATAATTAATAATTAATTAAATAATTTAATTAATTTTTCTAATGAATTTAAATACCAAATATTTACATTAATTTATCACCAATTTCATTATCATGAATCCAAAGATCCTTTTCTACTAAAATGGATGTAGGCAATTCTCATCAGATTTCGCTTTCAAAATCGAACTAATTCATGGAATGTTTCCTGCTTCATTTAACACATGATTTTTTAGATTTTTTAATATTTAATTAACTCTCCAATTCCATTTAATTCCAAAATTAAACGTGTCATTGTATCACATATAATTACCAATTCCCTTAATTCTAATTTGAACATTTCAAATCAACATATCACACTATTATAAGATTAATCCGTTTGTGAGCTAGTAAGGAAACCTAGTGGACCTATAGATCATGGACTCCAACGATCCAAGATTAATTGGTTAAACTCTTTACACCGAATTAACCCCCATTCGTTAACTACTAGGTCACTCCACTAGAGCCCAAAGTTGCACTCTTCTCACTGTAGATATATTGTGTCCACTCGATATAACCATGATTTGTAAATTAACCCTTCACGAGTTTGTTCGTAATAACGGTTGGGTCAAATGGTTGTTTTACCCCCGATATTACCTTTTGTTCCTTAAGTTCCACTGATTCTCTAATGAACAATATGTTTGTGATCCGATCATCAAACCGAGTCCCTCGTGAGGCCCCTTGTTCAAGACCCGAAGTCAACACTTAAGGAAACAACCTTTCTACTATCCCTAAAAGCGGGTAGGAGTGAATTCCATCTTACACTCTATATCCCCAGCTATCTACCCAGTCATACCTTTGATATGAGAGGCTTATTGAGCCAGCACTGTTGAGTCAACCCTCACTCATGAAAATCTAAGGATAATCCCGAATAAACAGGAATTCATAGTTAGCTCAGGATTCAGGTTAAGTTACCTAGGCCATTGTTATGAAATAATCAGTCTTAAACAGTTAACAACGTTATAAAGTAAAAGTGACTTATTTCATGGTCCGATCTTGTGCAAACTCATTGCACAGGACGCTTCTACTCCTTATGTCATCACATGTACGAATTAGGATCACATCGTCTGTAGCACTTTACAACTCCTTGTACCAACTATAGAGTGAGCCGCATTTGATAGTGTTACCAGAATAAGGCACCCAACCTTATTCATATACTATAGATCATTTTGACTATTTACTCGAACCTAATCCACTATTATGTCTTCACATAAAGTTCAAGTACTTGTGTAATAGTCTTAGATCTTTTAGTTTATTGGATTTATTTCTAAAACGAAATAAGTAATTCATATATATTCAATAACAACTTTATTGAATTTTCAGAATAAGTTTTATTGTTTACAATCCACAAGTTTTAGGACATAAAACCCAACACTTTAGAAATAAAGAAACATCTTTTATATCAAATACTCATCGCATGGATCCTAGAGATAGGATATGGTGGCTAAATACACTGAGAAGTATAGGTTGTAATTTTTTAGTAGTTTGCTTGAACGCATGATTTATGCATTTATTTAGGAATGATAATGAATGTTTTTCTCAACCCTACCTTTATTCATTCGAATCTTGCACATCTCGCATATAGTGTTTCACTTACAATTGTGATTTCTATTACATTCATCACTCTTTATTTTAGCAATAGAATAGGATCAAAATCATCGCATATCTAGTAAATAACTCACGTCAAGATTGAAACAGGACTTGCTAACACAAATATAGAACGTAATCCCTGAGTTCGACCCTGCACTCATCGGGGCTCTAGTTTACACTTGGGTCTAACTAGGTAAAACAATATGTTAATAAGACATTACATGACACTCACTCCATTGCATATTTAAAACAAATTGGTAATGAACAACAATTAACTCACTACATTTCTTGTAGGAATATAGTTAAATAAAATGGGAAACCAAAGAGAAGTCAAAATTTTTTATTCTTAATTTTTCTCCATGAATTTCATCAACATTTTCTTATTTTTCTTCTTATTAATTTGTTGTTGCTCTCTATTTTTATTATTATATATTTTTACTCTATCATGATTTTTTTTTAATTGAATCTCCCCCATCATCTCAGCAGCCAATGGAATGCCACCACATTTCTTCAACAGTTTCACTTTCATTTCCTCTAAATTTGGAGGATCATTAGAGAACAAATCTTCATTATCACTATTTCTTTCCAAAAAAATTTCTAGAAAAAAAAAATCTTTATTTTATGGTTTTTCTTTCTTTTGTATGTGTTACATACTATTCAACTACATATACATACTTTTCCAAATATTAACACTCATTTGATATATGAAGTCAATTGAATAAAAGTATATTTTACAAATTTCTATGTATAAATATTGCACTTAATGTAGACAAAATACTATTATTTATATAATCAACAACCCTACAATATACTTAACCGTCATTGGTTTTATACTAGTCAAAAGTGGTTCTCGAAATTAATTATCGAAGATGATTTTCGCTAGAGTTTGTAGTTGGAGTCTGAAGTTGGTCGCATGAAGGTGTTATTGGAGTTGGTAGCCAGAGTTTATCGTCAGAGGTGATTTTTGGAGCCTGAAGTTGATCACTGAAATTGATCGCTTGAAGATGGTCGTCAAAGTTGATCATCGAAGATGATTTTCGTTGGAGTTTGTAGTCGAAGATGGCTATTGGAGCTCAAAGTTGGTCGCACGAGGGTGGTATTTGAATTGGTTGTTGGAGTTTTTGTCGAGTAGGTGGTTGTTGAAGTCTTGAGTTGGTTGCCGGAGTTGTTTACTAGAAGGTGATTATCAAAAGTGATTTTCGTCGGAGTAGGTGGTTGTTGAGGTGGTTGTCGGAAGTGGTTGCCAGGGTCCAAAATTGGTCGTTAGACTTGGTCGTGTGAAAGTGGTCATCAGAGTTAGGACACTAGAGTTATCATCAGAGGTGTTTGCTAGAGCCCAAAATTGGTCGTCGGAGTTTGTCGTCGAAGGTGGTTATCGAAACCCGTAATGGGTTCCCCGAGTGTAGCAATGATAGTCGTTGACATTGGCCGATGGATGAAGTCACTAAAAGCATTGAAAGAAGGGAAGGTTGGGGTGAGTTAGTAAAATATACCCACTCAATTCTACCAACATTTAAAGTTGGTGGGCCAAATATTGAGTTGGTATCTTATATTAACTCGACTCAACTCTTGTTGGTGAGCCAAATGCCCCATAATAGTCTAATTTAAGTTTTTATACTTCTGATAGATCTTAGAATTAATTTTTATATTTTCAGTGATAAAAGAGTATTGTGTCATAACTCAATTGATATAAAGTATGTGCTAGTAGCCAAAATATAGATGATATGAATCCTCTCACCTCTATTGTATTAAAAAAGTCTGAACTTATGAGGTAAAGTCCAAGACAATTTAAACCCTGAACTAATAAATGGTATCAATTTAAACCTTCAACTTTTGTGAAGTGAATGTATCAATTTACACCATTCATTACGTTTTGTTTGGAAAAATTACGAGTGAAATCTATAACTGTATCAATTAAACCACTAAATTTTCATAAATAAATCAATATATACTCTTAGACAAAACTTCTTTTGAAAATTATCCACGCATTTATTCTAATCATCCATTTTGTAATATTGACATTTGAAAAATCTACACGAGTTTGAGAATTAATGTGTGAATGATTTTCAAAGGTAACCATGATAAAGTATCTAAATTGATTGGTTTATGAAAATTTAGAAGTTCAACTGACTTAAGTTATAAGTTTCACATGATATTTTCGTCGAATATCACATAAAAGATTATATAAATTGTAATTGATAATTCTCAAAATTTAGAAGTATAAATTGATATTGGTTAGAAAAACAAAAGAAAAAGTGCCAAGAGATGCGACGTAATGGGCTTCAACAGGCAAGAATTCATATGAGATTATTGCATTCTCATTATGAAGAAAGAAAAGTTTTGTATTTTGAACATTGCATTCAAAACGTGTATAATTAATTAATCATCGCCAACAAACGAGGCAAGATTGTGGGGTGAATCATTTGCATTTTTCTTCCCATCGCTTTCAAACATGTCCTTGATTAATTACTATTTAAAATTAGAGATTAATATTTAGTTGCTTGAACTATATTTTAGGTTAGATTAAAATACAATTTTGATCTACGTAATATATAATTTCAATAGATCTTAAAATTAACCTCTCATAAATTTATTGTTTATTTTTTTAAACGAATTGTATTATCATTTTTTCTGTAGATTATGAAAATATATTTGTATAGTATATTTTATTGCATGAGAAATATTTTATGATTTAATCAAATTTAATAAAATTTTAACTTTAAAATACTACATCTAAGATTTATTAAGAGTTAAAGAACATATTATACGTAAAATAGAAAATTCATGTATCTTTTGACTCAAAATTGAAAGTTTTAGACACTCATTAAAGTTCAATGTGTTTGATGAGATTTTCAAAGAAAATTAATTCGTTGAGTGAACTTTGAATTTATATCGACTTTAGCATGGTATGGTACGGTGAGTAAAATCTCTAATAAAGGATCATTTTCCAAGGTTGAAGGAAGCTTAAATCCTCCATATCAGGGTATTTATTATTGGAGTATGATTGGCTTATTTATTAAAGGTAAAACTTGAACAATATATTACGTAACATGTTTCATGTCATGTTAATTCTTCCTTCAAATTGGTTTCTTAGATGTTGATATGTGTAATGCATATTTGCTGGCATATTTTTCTTGTCCATTGTGAAGGAATTTTGAATGCCCTAAGCTGAAGCAAATTATTGTTGTTGTGTCCTGATTTTATTTTACAGAACATCAAGCACACTGAGTGACAGAAACATGTAATAAACAAAATAATTAAGCATGCTACTCTACATAAAATTAGAGAGGAGAAGGGATTGTGAGAAACTCACCCTTGAAGAACATCATATTCTCCCTTCCTCTCCATAGCACGAACACTGCTTCTCTCGATCTCCCGAACTTAGCACCGCCACGAATATAACAGTAACAAAAGGACACCACCACAACATTTTTCTCGTTATTCTCAAGGTGAGAATTAAGGTGGAGTTTCTCAGGCTCGCTTGGAATAATTTTGGTGAGAAGGGAGAGGAGTTTTCTTTGAGAACTCATTGAGAGAAAATCTTAGAACATAGGGAGAGGGATAAAGAAGATGATTCTCTTCTATGAAACTGTTTCACCTTCTTATCTCACTCAAAATTAACTCCCTATTATTTTAATTAAAATGAGAGAAGTTAAATAACTCTCAAGGGAGTTATTATTTAAAATTCAAAATTTGAATTTAATTAATATATATTAACTACTTCAATATATATACATATTAAACCATAGGTCATATCACATATAATATAACCTATAGNTATATATATATATATATATAGACATATTAAACTATAGGTTATATCACATATAGTCTATACATTATATTATATCACACATGATATAACCTATTATTTTCTCATAAAACTATACAGATTTAATATGAATCATATTCACATTAATTTTAACATATAGTTTTTATATCAATCTCATTCATATAGTAAATATTTGAATCGTATTCAAATATTTATCTCTCTCATTAAACTATATAATGTATCAACATACATTATACTTTATAATATGTCTGAAAGGAATCGAATCCCATGGAAGCGTGTAATCGCGATGGAATTCAAAATCGATTTTATAGCAAACAAAAACAATAAAAAAAAATTATACAAAAATAGAAGATAAACATCAAGTTTAAGGATGCTATTAAAGAAGAAGTAAAGGAGAAAATGATCTCGCCTTTGTTGAATCCCGATCTTCAAGTATTTCCTCCTGTTTTTCTCACGAACGCCTCTTCAACGAAAAAGGACACCACCATAAGAGTAACCTTATTATTATTGAAGGACTATAAGGTCTGATGGGAAACGCGGATCGTGTCCCAATTTTTTTTATTCACAGAGAATTAAATTTTCAAAGAACTACATTATGTATTTTAACAAAATTTACATCATGCTTCAGATACATTACAGAAGGAATTCAGGGTTAATCACATCTACCCTTGAAGCCAAATGAATCTTCACGAATTCCTCTTGATGGGTCACGAATTCTCCTTTTGATCACGAATAGAAATAACAACCTAAAACCAGAAAGGCTAAACACCCCCATGAGGCAATCCTCTGTATTCTCCTTAGGGTAGAGTGAGAATAATAGAATTTGTGGGCTATGGTATATTTAATTTTGGGAGTGAGGGAGAAAATAGGGATGAGAATAATTTTCTAGGGAGAGATAATTGTTCGCATGAGATTTCAAGGGAAATTTATTTCGTAGAACTGAAACTTTGTATTTGTATTAATTTTGTGGAAAGTGAGTACAATCTCTAATACATAGTATTTTGATGCTTTCAAAATAAACTATAGTCTTTAAGTTGGTTGATCTTATTGAATGATCGGCCTTTGTACTTGTTGATCTTCTTGGATAATCGGCCTTTGGGCTTGATAATCTTTTTAGACTATCGACCTTTGGGCTTGTTGATTTTCTTGGGTGATCGGCCTTTGGGCTTGTTGATCTTCTTGGACGATCGGCCTCTGGGCTTGTTTATCTTCTTTGATGATCAACCTTTGGGCTTGATGATCTTCTGGGATGATAAACCTTTAGGCTTGTTGGTCTTCTTGGATGATCAGTGTTTGCATGAGGCTTCCGGAGAAACTTGTTTCGTGGAGTTGAACTTGAGTTGGTGTTAATATTGAAGTTGATTTGATGCGATGTGGTTCGATCTCTAATACTTGATCCTCTGATTCTCTCTCAGTTGGGTGAATTTGCTTGACTTGAAGAAGAAAAGCACCGAACGTTCTTGAAGCAGAAGTCTTGGAAGAGTCTTCTTTGTGTCTTCAGTCTTCTGTCTTCTAGGAGTGGAGTCTTGGAAGTCTTCTGCTTGTTGATGAATTCTCTGGACTCTCTGAATGTAGAAAATGCTTGTATTTTCAAAGGACTTTAGTCTTCAGAATGCTTGCATATTCAAAGGACTTTAGTCTTCAGAATGCTTGTATCTTCAAAGGATTTCAGTCTTCAGGTGTGATCAGCTTCAGGAATCAAGGAGTCTTTTGGTTATAGAGAATTCCCTATAAGCTCTCTGGTGTATAGAATTGTTGACCCCTCAACTGAGGAAAGCTTATCTATTTATAGAGTTCACAGGTGGGCTTGGGCTTGGTTGATCCATGGGCCTGGCCTTTGGGCCCAATTAGTTGGACTTAGGCTTGGTTGGTCCATGGAGTTGGCCTTTGGGCCCAAGTAATCGGATTTAGGCCTGACATTTGGGTCAAATTCAGCATATTTTTGGACTTAGTTGGACTTTGACCTAAATAATAATATCAAATTGGGTCTAATTAATCTTATCTGATTCAACGGTCATGATAAAACCACGTGGCATCATCGAAATTTGTTTTCAACTTAAATTCAAGATATATGTCAACTCCTACCAAATTTAATGATTTGGAATTTCATCATTAATTTAGTAAATGACGTGGCAACTTGTGATTGGTCTAAAATTTCTCATTCAAACCCCCTCTCGAGATTTATGCACATACATGAGTGGATGAATCTCGAAAAATATAAAGTTGGAATCAAAATCCAAATATATTTGTTCTTAAGTTTGACCTCAATTGATGTGTCAGTCAAATTATGAATTTAGTACATAAGTTTAACTTGAATTTGGGATAAAATTTAGAATATCGCCAAATTTATGAAAAATTTTGAGCTTTGTCTCAATTTAATTTGATTTGGATTAAGATAAAATTTGGGATATGCCCAAATTTGAATAAAAATATATATTTTTACTTATCCGCTCAATAGGATACTTGAATTTGGAATATGACCAAATTTTAATTTGGAATGAATTTTAGATCTTTTCCACAACTTGATTTAGAACTAAATTTAGATGAATTTGATATAAAATTTGGAAGATGCCCAAATTTTAATTTGAGATTTTATCCTTAATAATTTAGTTTGAGGATAAAAGTCTGATGATTTGGATTTGGGATAAAATTTGGAATATGCTCAAATTTTAATTTGATTTAATAATTTGGGATAAAGGTATGCTTTAGTGATTTAGGTGGGATAAAATTTGATATATGCTCAAATTTTAATTTGAGATTTTATCCTTAATAATTTGGCTTGAGCATAAAAGTCTCATAATTTAGATTTGGGATAAAATTTGGAATATGCTCAAATTTTAGTTTGAGATGTTATTTGCAATTTAATCTCAATGTTGAATAATTTTTATTTTAAATAAAATTTGGAATATGGTCAGATTTTAATTTGACTTTGAATAAAATTTGGAATATGTCCAAGTCTTAGTTGAAGATAAATTTGAGGACAAAATCTAATAAGATTAAATTAAATAGGAAATTTGTTTAATTTAATTTGAAATTAGGATAGAATCAAATTAGAAAATCTGATAAAAAATCTAATATTTTAAATCAAATCTTTTATTTGACTTGGATTTCCTAAGTTGTTATGGAACCTAGAGAATCTCTATAAATAGGACCCCAAACCCCTCCATTATCTTCATCCCCCTCCTCTTCTTCTTTCAATTTTTTTTAAAGAAAATTTCATATTTTTTTCTCTCTTTTTTTTCCTTCTTTTTTCTTTACTGCCCCTGCCTCTTTTTTTTTTTTTTTTTTTTTATATACTAGAGTCAACTTATTTTTAGGACAAT